>NC_092335.1:58817727-59125909 GCF_046630445.1 Rutidosis leptorrhynchoides
TACTTCTCGACGAAGTAAAAATCTGTGAAAGTGAGTTATAGTCCCACTTTTAAAATCTAATATTTTTTGGGATGAGAATACATGCAGGTTTTATAAATGATTTACAAAATAGACACAAGTACGTGAAACTACATTCTATGGTTGAATTATCGAAATCGAATATGCCCCTTTTTATTAAGTCTGGTAATCTAAGAATTAGGGAATAGACACCCTAATTGACGCGAATCCTAAAGATAGATCTATTGGGCCTAACAAACCCCATCCAAAGTACCGGATGCTTTAGTACTTCGAAATTTATATCATATCCGAAGGGTGTCCCGGAATGATGGGGATATTCTATGCATCTTGTTAATATCGGTTACCAGGTGTTCACCATATGAATGATTTTTATCTCTATGTATGGGATGTGTATTGAAATATGAAATCTTGTGGTCTATTATTATGATTTGATATATATAGGTTAAACCTATAACTCACCAACATTTTTGTTGACGTTTTAAGCATGTTTATTCTCAGGTGATTATTAAGAGCTTCCGCTGTCGCATACTTAAATAAGGACGAAATTTAGAGTCCATGCTTGTATGATATTGTGTAAAAACTGCATTCAAGAAACTTATTTTGTTGTAACATATTTGTATTGTAAACCATTATGTAATGGTCGTGTGTAAACAGGATATTTTAGATTATCATTATTTGATAATCTACGTAAAGCTTTTTAAACCTTTATTGATGAAATAAAGGTTATGGTTTGTTTTAAAATGAATGCAGTCTTTGAAAAACATCTCATATAGAGGTCAAAACCTCGCAACGAAATCAATTAATATGGAACGTTTTTAATCAATAAGAACGGGACATTTCATTTTTGAGCTTTCTATGGTATTTTAGAGCATCTAAATACTAGGATTTCAATTGTTAATCATTGCTAAACTCTTGTCATTTATTTTAATCTTTATAATGGTTGATTATTGTTTATCCCTTTGCTTGTGTGCTTTGATTATAATTATGAGTTGCTAAATTCCTAGTATTTGCTTAGATAATTGAACCTATGTGATGGATTGCTTGATCTTTTGTATGTATTAATAATTACTCTTGATTGTGATTCTTAGTTACTTCCATTAATTGATCCCATTGATTACTTGTTTGTTGGTTGATGTAACGAGAGTTACTAGATCAATTAATTTATCTAGGTTATTGTGAAATGAATAGATAGGTTGCTTTGCATGCGGGACACCGGTGTAATTAGATTAGTAATTAATCCCATCAATTGAGTAGGTAATTGTGAAAGCTAAAGAGGGACACCGATTTACCCTTCAACTAAATCATAATCTTGAGTAGTTACAATTGATTGATTGTGTTCTTCAGAAGCGCCTGGGAGACCAACGTGAAAAACCGACACTTTCATGATAGAATTAGTATTTAAGTCAGCGACACCAGCTTATCTTACTAATTGATTAATGAACTTGGTTAACGAGAGTTATACATAGGGATTTAATTACATTGTTCTTAAAAAAGCAATTCAGATCCTAGGGAATTTAATCTAAGTGAATACCCCTTTATCTATTTGAATTCGTTTTTGTTTACTTTGTTTTAATTAATTTAAATCAAAACCCCATTTTACAACTTAAATCTTCAGAACAATTGTTAGTCTTTTTAATCATAAACGCTGCTCCCTGTGAACGAATTCGTAAGTATATTACAATAAGATTAGGTGTGTCTCAGGAAAATCAAATTTTTGGCGCCGCTACCTGGGAGCGATGTGTCTTAGGAGTATACAAGCTTTTAGTTATTCGATCCTTTTGTGGGAACTTGTTTTCGTGAAAGTTACTTTTCTGATATCATCGTTTGGTTTTACGCGTGGTTTTTTTGTGTTGTGATCGCTTGTTAGGTACTTATAACTCTGGAATCGTCTAGAGTTTATCATACATGCAGCAAAGCTAAAGTTGAGGAAGAAATCGCCGAAGGTTTCGCTGAATTACCTTTTTATATTCCGGATTTTGAATATATTAATAAAGAAGAAGTTATAATGGGTGAACCAGCGTGAGTTCAATCCATGGAAGCAATGATGAAAGCCACGAGGGCTGGTAACGGACATGCCATTACCCAACCGATAGTTGATAAAGATTTTGAGGTTAAGAGGCAGATTTTAAATATGATCACTCATCAGTGCCAGTTCAGGGGTACACCGAAAGAGGATGCATTTGAGCATCTTTGAAACTTCAAAAACATCTGTAACTTGTTCAAGATTGCCCAAGTTGCAGATACTATTATCTATCTGAGGGTCTTTCCTTGGTCTTTGAAAGACGATGCCAAGGACTGGTTGGAATCACTTCCCGAGGGTGAGATTGACAGTTGGACTACGATGGAAGATAGATTTTTGCAGCGTTTCTTTCCAGCTTCAAAGGTCGTCAAATTACAGAGTGACATTAATTACTTTATTCAAAAGTCAAATGAGACACTCTGTGATGCTTGGACCCAGTTCGGTAAAATGCCTCGAAATTGTCCTCAACACGGGTTGAACAATTTTAATAAGGTCCAAATTTCTATAAAGGTGTTAATGTGCCAACAAGGAAGGAAATTGACATTGTTGCAGGTGGGTCTTTAATGAAAAAGACACCGGATGAAGCCTATAACATCATCTCAGAAACCGCTACACACTCATATGATTAGCACCAAGAGATGGATGTTTCTCGATCATCTCATGTCGCTAGGTACGAAACTAATGATAACCTCGCATCGGTTAAAGCTCAACTAGCAACTGTTAAAAGACAAATGGAATCGATGAATAAGGAGATGCATGCTATAAGGGTTGGTTGTGAATTATGTCAAGGACCACATCTTACGAAGGATTGTAATCAGTCAACTACGGAAGAGCAGGTGAACTACTTGGGTAATCAATACAATAATCAGTACCAAGGAGTTAGTTCGGGTTATCAAAGGAACAGACCACCGGGGTTTGTTAATCGACATCAGAATCAGTCATATGTGGATAAGGTTCCTTCATTAGAGGAGTTTTTGAGGGGTTTTATAATAAAGACGGATGAATGCATCATGGCTTTGAGGCAAGATAGTGATTCGACAAAGCAGCAAGTGAGAAGTCAGCATGCCTCGATACAGAATTTGGAACGAGATGTGGGGCGTATAGCTTAATCTCTAACGGAGAGACCACTGGGTGCTCTCCCTTCGAATACCCAAGCTAATCCGAATGTAAATGGGCAGCCTCGAACAATCTTGACTAATAACAATCGAAGTGATGTGAAGAATAAAGATCCTCAGGTTTCTACTTATTCGCAGGTGTATGTTATTTCTAGCTTTGAGGGTTATGATTCCGATGAGGTTATTCCGACTAATAATCATAATGGTGAAGATGGTTGGATTCGAGTTAGTGATATAAATCCCGCCTATGGTAATTACTTAATGAGTTTGATAATGGGGAGTTCTTCTAGTTCGGGTAATCAAGAGTCAGAAGTGAAGAGTGTTGAGACTACCAAGTCTCCTGAGTTTAATGCTGAGAAGAGTGAAGTGGAAAAGGAGGTGAAACCTTCATCTAAATTGAAAGTTTACAAGCTACCTATTCCATATTCGAGAGCTATTCAATCCGAGCAACCAAAGGATAATGTTTGTAAGTCTATTAATACTAATGATAATATTTGTGTGCATGTACCTTTGGTTGATGTTCTTGCAGGTATGCCCAATTATGGGAAATTTTTAAAAGATTTAATGGCAAAGAAGGGTGAGCATGAGCAGGCATCCTTCGTGTTTCTTGAAGCGAAATGTGCTGCTATTTTGAAGAAGAGTGATATGCCACCAAAGTTAGGTGATCCCGGTCCATTCATAGTGCCCTGTAGGATTGATGATTCTGAACTTTTTAGGTGTTTAACTAATTCAGGTGCGAGTATCAATCTTATGCCTTTGTCTGTTTATTCATGTTTGGGTTTGAATGAGCTTAAGTTGACTAATACTGGAGTTAGATTGGTTAACCAGTCGATTAGTAAACCCATAGGGATTCTGAAAATTTGGTGATTAGAATAGGTGAATTAGAGTTCTCAACGGACTTTGTGGTTGTTGATATGTCGGAGGATAAGGTTGTACCCATTGTTTTAGGTAGACCATTTTTAGCAACTGCAGGTGCATTAACTGACTGGAGAACTTGTATATTGATTTTGAGGGATAGAGGTAAAATTTTGACTTTTCAAACAAAGTTTAGTGTTAAACCCCCACCCACACCCATTGATTCTGTGAATGTGTTGACTAGTGAAACTGATAATGTTAAAACTGAGTCTAGTAAAAAGCTTAAGTGTGGGGGTGGAGTTGTTAAAGAAAAACCTGTGGTTAAACCGCCCGATGATAGTGTTGTTGATATGTCTATGAGAAGGTTATTCGGGCGGGTTAAGAAAGCGATGAATGAGAAATATGAGTAGTTAAGACTCCGATTAGTTTCTAATTTATCTGAAAAAGAGAAGGAAAAGTTGAAGTAATTAACTAGGGAGTCGAGAGTAGTTGATAATTGGTTGATAAGTGTGATAGGTAATGGTTAGGCCTGTGCATGGTACGGTTCTGTCTTAAACTATTTCGGTTCGGTTCCATCCTGAATCCCAAATTATAGAATAAAGTCGTACCGAGGACCGGTTCGGTTCGATTCGGTCCCATGATTTTTGGTTCGGTTACGTGGAAAGAATCGTCCCATCGAGTAAAGTAAGCATGTTTGAGACTTGACTCAGTTTACACCCTTTTTCCCTTGACATCAGAATATTTTGATACATTGTAAGTTAGCAAACACAAATAATCATATTTATTTATCAAGTAAATATATGATAGATAACATGAAACATGGAAGAACAACTACAAGGACAGTAGGATACTCTGGAAAACTACAAGAACACTCTTTCATAATTACACACATAAGTTTTTTGGTCCTACATGAAAATATTACGGAGTACTACTAAATCATTTAGCAGTAATATATAGCTAACTATCACAACATCACAATTATAAGTTACTTCTTGTCCCGTATATTATAAATATTTTACCGAGTATAAGTTACTTCTCGGTTCGGTATTTTTCCCAAAATTTCGGGTTTGGTACGTCCCGAACCGAAAACTGAAATTTAGCAAAATAATGGATCATGGAATGTACCGAAACTCCTCGATCCGGTATTTTTAACTTACAAAAGTGAAATTTAGCACAATTTAACTTACAAAATTGTGCAGGTACCTCAATGAGTTTGGCATTTTGTATTTTCTTTTGCACAAGAGTGTGTGTAATAAGGAAGCAATGTCTTCCAGGGTATAAAAACTTAAAATTGTAGGATGATTCAAGAGCATCCATAAAGGAAGTTGAGTCTTCTGAATGCTCATCTTACTTAGTGTAGGAGACTTCCTAATCTACATCATTTTATACTGACATTGGTTAATGCATCATTTCACGATGTATTACACCGATGTATCGTACAGTGGGAATAGGATCCTTGAGCTTGACATTGTGATGTCTTCTTTAGGAAGAGCAATGGCATCGTGCTAGTGTTGCTTAGACAATACACACCATGGTCAAAAGCCATGGTACCCCTTTTAGACTATGGAAATGTAGTATCTGCTTCCTACATTTTCTTAAAAATATCATAAAAGCTAGATGCGTGGGAAGTGGGGTCCAAGGATCTTAAATAAAATTAACAAGTGTTTAAACACTTCCGGGAGAATCGAGTCCTCCCATGTTGTTTTTAGGAAGTAAAGTCTTCCGAAACTTAGAAGTAAAGTCATCCAAGTTAAGTCGATTTTCAATAGACCATTGCTTGAAAGTAAAGTTTTTCAGGTGTCATGCACTAGACCCCCTCAAAAAATTTACACCCAGGGTAGTTGTCTTCCCACTTTCGAACCGGGAGGTAGTTCATCCTAGATGATATACTGGGCTGGCAATTACGCGTGCGGTTGTTCCAAAACCGGTATGGCTATGAGTCTTCGTGTGGGTGTTTTGGATGTATTTGGTGAGTTTTGGTATCAAAAGAACAAGTTTAAGTGATAAGTTAAAACCAAAAGTCGAGCTGTTATTTCTGATACATTTCGCGGCTGCAATTCCTATAACGTGGTCGCAATTCGTCCAATTACGCTCGTATGAAAAATCTCGCGGTCACATTGTATTAACAGAAATCTAGAAGTTGAGAACAAGGTAAATCGCGCTCGCATTACCATCGAATGCGGTCTCGAGGCGACCTTATGCGGTCGCAATATTTGAGTCGGCCAGCAACAAATTTTTAGTCATATAAATAGGATTTTATCCCCATAACTTGGGTTAGTTTTTGTTTTACGAAAAAAATAGTTAGGGTTATGAATCTTTGAGCTTTCTATGGTATTTTGGAGCATTTAAACACTAGGATTTCAATTGGTAATCATTGGTAAACTCTTGTCTTTTATTTTAATCTTTATAATGGTTGATTATTGTTTATCCCTTTGCTTATGTGCTTTGATTATAATTATGAGTAGCTAAATTCCTAGTATTTTCTTAGATGATTGAACCTAGGTGATGGATTGCTTGATCTTTTGTATGTATTAATAATTACTATTGATTGTGATTCTTAGTTACTCTCATTAATTGATCCCATTGATTACTAGTTTGTTGGTTGATGTAACGAGAGTTACTAGATCAATTAATTTATCTAGGTTATTAAGAAATAAATAGATAGGTTGAATTGCATGCGGGTCACCGGTGTAATTAGATTAGTAATTAATCCCAACAATTGAGTAGGTAATTGTGAAGCCTAAAGAGGGACACCGATTTACCCTTCAACTAAATCATAATCTTGAGTAGTTACAATTGATTGATTGTGTTCTTCAGAAGCGTCTGGGAGACCAATGTGAAAAACTGACACTTTCATGATATAATTAGTATCTAAGTCAGGGACACCAGCTTATCTTACTAATTGATTAATGAACTTGGTTAATGAGAGTTATACTTGGGATTTTAATTACATTGTTCTTAATAAAAGCAATCCAGATCCTAGGGAATTGAATCTACGTAAATACCCCTTTATCCATTTGAATTCGTTTTTATTTACTTTGTTTTAATTAATTTTAAATCAAAACACCATTTTATAACTTAAATCTTCAGAATAATTGTTAGTCTTTTTAATCCTAAACTCTGCTCCCTGTGAACGAATTCGTAAGTATATTACAATAAGATTAGGTGTGTCTCAGGCATATTAGGAACTCCACCTGCAGGTTGATCTCTCCTATCTAAACCACCCGATAGGGATGCACTGGGCTCCAACACACATGGCATCACATAACAAGAAGTTATCACATAGCCATAAATAACTAACATTAAATAATAGCATGTTGATGTAGTAGCGGAGTGGTATATAATACTATTAAATTTTACAACGAAACACTATTAAATACGATACAATTTTACACAAGATATTTATTTATTAATAGAATGGATATACTTAAACCTTGCTACAACACTTATAGGCAGTGTACCTAATCGTACAGTAGTGTAGTTTTTAGTAAGTCCGGTTCGTTTCACAGGGAATCTTTTTTAAACAAAGCTCAACGCTATATTAGTTTACTTTTATAAAAATACAAATATATATATATAAGTAATATTATTATTATAAAGGGGGAGTTTTTACCGTTTAATGACCGGTTTGTCGATTTTAAAACTTTAGTCGCAGTTAAAACCAAATGTAAAATATTAAAAATAAATACAAGACTTAAATTAAAGCATGAAGTAAATAACGATAAATGAAATTGCGAATAATAAAAGTGCGATAAAATAAACTTGCGATAATTAAAAAGTACGATAATTAAAAGTGCAATTAAATACAATAACAATAAAAATGCGATAATTAGAAGTGCAATTAAATATAAAATAAAGGAGATTAAATATGAAATAAAAGAATTATGCTTATTTAAACTTCCGTAATCATGATGTTTGACGTGTTGATTTTAGTTTATGCCCATGGGTTAATTGTCCTTTGTCCTGGATTATTTAATATGTCCGTCTGGTTTTTGTCCATAACAGTCCATCAGTCATAAATATAAAGTGCGAGTGTCCTCGTCAAATTATCCTTATACCCGAAGTTAAATATTCCAACTAATTGGGGATTTAAACTGTAACAAGATTTTAATACTTTGTTTAATAATTACACCAGGATGTCGACTGAGTGTAACCCAAGGTTTTAATATTTTGTTATCAATTATACCAAGTGTCCTTTGTACATAATTTCACCCTTGTTTTAATTATTCTAGTGGCTATTAATCCATTCCCGTGTCCGGTTAAATGAACGATTATTCATACATATAAATACCCCGCCCATCGTGTCCGATTGAGTGTATATGGTAATTTATAGGGACGCCCAATTGTAAATCTTTATATTAACATTAACAAACTATCATTTAGTTAAACAAATATAAAGCCCATTAATAGCTCATAGCCTAATTTCCACAAGTGTCGTTCTTTTGTCTAAACCCCAATTACGGTACAAAGCCCAATTACCCAATTTTAGTAATTAGCCCAACATCATGATTACTTCATTTTAAATAAGCATAATAATAACTTAGCTACGAGACATTAATATAAAAAGGTTGAACATAACTTACAATGATTAAAAATAGCGTAGCGTTACACGGACAGAATTTCGACTTACACCCTTACAATATTCGCTAACATACCCTTATTATTAGAATTATAATTAAAATTAAAATTAAAATATAAATTATAAATATAAATATATCGTATGAATGAGGAGAAAAAAGATGATGAAAATGATCAGAATTCGGTTTGCTTTATAGGGAGTTTCAAAACTGGGGGCTCCGCGACTCGCGGCCATTTTGGCCTTCAAACTCCGCGAGTCGCGGAGAATGAAATTACAGCTCACATCTTTGGAGTCTTTCTCTGCCGACGGTTTTTATTTATAAATATAATATATATATATATAATTAATATAATTAATTATATATTATATTATATTTATATACATAGTTAACTTGTAATTTTTAGTCCGTTGCGTCGAGCGTTAAGAGTTGACTCTGGTCCCGGTTTCGGATTTTCGAACGTCCTTGCGTACAATTTTATATTTTGTACTTTGCGTTTTGAATCTTGTACTCTTGTAATTTCGAGACGTTTCTTATCAATAATTGGAACCTCTTTGATTGTCTTTTGTACTTTTGAGCTTTTTGGTCGTTTGCGTCTTCAATTCGTCGAATCTGTCTTTTGTCTTCACCTTTTATTATTTAAACGAATATCACTTGTAAATAGAACAGTTGCAATTAAAAGCTTGTCTTTCTTGAGGAATAATGCTATGAAATATATGTTCGTTTTTAGCATTATCAAATATTCCCACACTTGAGCGTTGCTTGTCCTCAAGCAATATCGTCTTGAAATACTAGAATCACTTCTTTATTCTTCACACTTTGTACATCAGTGATTTCTATACGGTGGTATAAACAATGGTAGTAACGATATGGTTTACAGTCCCACATGACTATAAAAATTTAGATCCATTAAGGAAATTGGATCTTTATGAAAACATTTGATCTTTTGAAATTAAATCTAGTTTTTTTTTACCCTAGATAAGTTTTTCGGAATAACCCTTTACCGGTGTTTGCAAAATATTTTTGTGGGTTTGGTGGGTTTCAGATTTGAAAATTTTAGCTCAAAACTTATGGTTTTGTGTCACCCACTTGCTAACCTTATATTTGGAAAGCAACACGTCCAGTTTACTTGTCCCGTATATTACCTTTCGGTAAACTACCGTCCGGTTGTAAAGGAAAGCGTTGAACAAGAAACTGTTAAGGCAATGTCCCCTGACATGCTTTTAATTATGGTCTATAACGTGTCGGACGCAATTACTATCCTTGGTAGGAGCAATAGTAAAGCAAACCCTTATAATTTTTTGATCTGGCACAAGGTCCTGTCTTTGACCATGCTATGCAACCACCGTTCTTACGGTTGACACCCGATTTAGTTCAGGTGACCTAATGAATTCCAGGTGAATTCCTAGGATTTTACGTTCAATGGTAATGAACGCATTGAAAATAGGGTTTTCAGAAAACAAATCGGTTTATAATTTTGATCAAAATATTTTCTCGTTCAAGCTCGAGTTTAGATATCATTGAATTCCATGAGTTTGAATTCTCAATCTTTAAGGTCAATCTCTAGGATTGAGTAATATCAGTCTTAAAAGCTGATTTTTAATCTTTAAGGAGATTATCCTTTCTGGGGATCTGATTCATTAGTCTTATCCAGCTAATTTGCATGGTGCCCCCCATTGTACGAGATAAATCCTTCTCATGGTTAGGATAAATCTGACCACTTGGCGACCCTGTTTGATGCTGAGGTCCGTGGATTTCCTGCTGATTTTAGTGATGACTTTTCTAGATTTTTCGTCAACCTACAGCTGGTCTGGACGACAACTTCATGACCTAGATCAAGAAGCGCGTTTCTTTTTCGGAAGACTTTACTTCCTTTTAATGATGGAATTGATTCATCGTGTAGATCCATCTTTTCTTTTCTTTCATTGGGTAAAACAGTTTAGTTTAGTCCAAAGCAAAAGTATTTTCAGTTATTTGTTACAGATATATGTGACATATGTTTAAGATAACTTGGTAAATTTTCCCACACTTGGCTTTTATTTTCCTTTTTATCGTCCTCTATTCCATTTTAAATGAATTTTAACATTTTGGTTTGTTTCTCAATTTATGTCCTTTCCGAGGTAACAATAATTTCGGTGTTAAAACCTAGTTTTATCGTTCATAAATATGTATAAACATGATTTTGAGTTCATTTAATTGAAAATTTTGAAAAATTTTACTAGAATTGGGTAGTCAGTATATAAGACTAGGGCTGTTCTTTATTATCAGAGAGCACTAGATTCTAATACAACTACTGCTTTGCTAGTATTTTTAATGGTAACCAAGTGTTTAAGATAAAAATTTTAAAATCCGAAAGAATTTAACCCCTTCCCACACTTAAGATCTTGCAATGCCCTCATTTGCAAGAAATCAGTAACAATTTAAATTATTGAGGGTGATTTGTGTGAAAATGATTAAATTTTATCAAAGTTTCCAAATATATTGGCGTTTGTTTGCTGAATGATAAATGGTGCACATCATTTGTTCATTCCGTCTTGTTGTTATTTCACATATATTTTGCTTCTTGTCGTCAAAATTAGTTGCTTTTGCTGAACTTAATGCCAGTCTTTGAAAATGCGTTGTTTTACCCTGTTGTGTACATAAGATAAACTGCAAACATATATACATATTTTTGAAGTTTGGTATATTACCCCACATTCAAAAATTATTAAAATCTAAGAATAAAAGTTAGATAATTATAAAAATGATTACAATATTAACAAAAGCATTAAACGTATCAATAATTACAAATTACAAAAAAAAAAAAAAAAAAAAAAACTAAGTATACTAGGGATGATATTGGTACCAATAGGGGTTCCAGGCATAACCATAGGTGCTATAGAATGCTTCGGCAGGGTTATACGTAGGATATGGTGGCTGCATCTCTATAGACCAGGGAGGAAAGATGGGTTTCGGTGTAGGAATATAGTTTCTACCTATATGTTGGCAATGAGCTATGATTTGGTTCTGATGAACTTGCCAATCTTCAAATGCTCTCTGTCTAGCATTTTTGTATTCCTGAGAAGCTATAAACCTTTGCATTTCTTGCATCTCATTCCCCCCTCCTACATTACCTTGCTGTTGGTTTCTCTCCACTTGTGGATGTCTACCATGGTATCGTACTGCGGCGTTATTTCGCCTCTTCAAAACTTTCGCACCATGGTATACATTTAAACCTATAGTATCACGGGGTTCTGGTTCTTCTACTAATAATCCCCCCCGACTTATATCCACACCGAGATATTCACCAATCAAAGTAATAAAAATACCACCTCCTATTATGCTATGCGGTCGCATCCCCCGAACCATAACTGATAAATAATAACCCACACAATACGGTATACTTACAGCGCTTTGTGGGTCTCGAATACACATATGGTAAAACAAATCCTGTTCATTTACTTTTTCCTTGTTCTTACCCCTTTGTGTAATCGAATTAGCTAAAAACCTATGTATCACTCTTAATTCGGCTCTATCTATATCCAAATAAGAGTAATTTCCCCCTTTGAAACGGTGATGGCTTGTCATTTGACTCCACACACCGTGTGTATCAAAATTTTCATCTATCTTTCTACCGTTTAGTATCAACCCTCTACAATCGGCAGATGCTAACTCCTCAGGCGTATATATACGTAAAGCCTGAGCCATGTCCAGTAAAGACATGTGGCGCATCGAACCGCCTAACAAAAATCTAATAAAAGAACGATCGGTTAAACTAGCTACCCGATCATTCAACTCTATACTACACAACAATTCTTCACACCATACTTTATATACAGGTCTACGCATGGTGAATAAACGTACCCAGTCATTAAAAGTAGAATTACCATACCTCTGTACAAGTAATTCCCTAATTGGCCCGACCAATTCTACAGCTTCTAAGGGTCCCCATTCTATGACCCTCGGTACCTCAACAACCTTAGAATGAAGAGTATGCAAACCCCTTTGATATTTTGGATAATCTATCCAAAGTCTGTCAAATCTCAGGTTCGGGTGCAACTCTTCCAAGTGCATATCAGAAAAGGTCATGACTGGATGAGGTATATCCTGCTTGTAGTAGTTATCCACCTCCTGTTGTTCCATATTCTCAGCAGGAGCATTGCGGGCTTGTGATGAAGATTCACCCCTTTCAGTCTGCAAAACACATCAAACACAATTTTTGTGCATCCAAATATGCATTAGTGTCAGCAAAATCATCAATCAAAATAATTACAATGACATGATCAATTTATATCAAACTTAAGCTCATTTTCACATTTTTATCAAATCTACACTTTTTCAAATAAGCATATACGAAAATGTTCGCCAAGTTCATAAGCATTCAATTCAAATAACATGTCAAAATAATCATTACTAGCAATTAAACAAGTTTCAAATGGCATTATCTCTCAAAAATCAAGTTCATGAATTTTAGACTTGAAAAAGTCCACTTTAATTCTCAAAATCATGTTTAGGCTCAAAGTTTGAATCATTTAACTACCTAGACATGTTACACTACTTAATTTAGCAACAATTCATGACAAAAATCAGCCATAACCTGTTTATATCAAAAAGCCCCAAATTTGCTCAAGAACACAAACCCTAGATTACTCAAAATTTGAAGTTTAAGGCTTCTAATCATGTTAAACAGCATCAATCTAGGTTATACAAGCATAATACATAAACAATTTAAGTCTAATTACACTAAAAAGCATCAAAATCAAATTGGGGAAAAAATTGCTCAAGAACACCAAATTTCGGATTAAATGGTGTTTATGTGTAGAAATTTACCGTTTTTCTTGAGTAATTCCTAGATAGCATCCTTCTCAACATGATTTTAGTAAAAGATTTGGTGATTAACGGTTAAAAATTGTGATTTTGGGGTGTATTTTTCGGGTTTTTCGCGCAGGTTTTCGCAGTGTTTTTTTTTTTCTGTTTTGGGACTGATCAGTTCGGGTGTTTATATTTTTTTTCTGATTTTTCGACCCCTCCGCGAGTCGCGGAGATTAAAGCTCCAAACTCCGCGACTCGCGGAGTTTTTTTTTTTTTTTATATAATCTTTAACTTATTAAAACAATTAATTAATTAATTTTAAAATTTTGTTTCCTTTGTTATTTAGGACGAGGTCGTTTCGGATTGATGTCCTAGTCCGTCCTTCGATAAAATTTTAAAATTTGTCTTTTTGTAGCGATTGTTTTAAAAGCTAAGATTTTTGGTTTTTTTTATGTTTTTGGCATACTTTAATTCAATAAGATTAAAAACAATGATAATTAAAGTTCTCGTCCCTCCCTCGGGTAAAGCAATTTCGGTTCAAAGACCTAGTCTTCAACTTACGACGAATTTTAAAAATCATATTTTTAACTTAATGAGATAAAGTAAATTTTTGTTTTTAAATTCACACAACTTAAATATAAAATTCAAAATTAATATTAAAAATTCACACCAAACTTAAAATTTGAAATGCATAAAATTAAAAATTCATATTTTAAAAATTCACACCAAACTTAATTTAAAAATTCAAATATTTACAATTTTAAATATATTGTTTTTACAAAGTTTACAATATTAATTTAAGATTTAAATATTAATTTTAAAAACATGGTAAAAATAAAATTAAAAATCTTTTTGTCTTTTTATCCCACTTTAATCAATCAAATATTATCAAAAATATGCGCCCCTCTTTTCGGTAAAGTAATTTCGGTTCCAAAACCTAATTTAACTCATGAAAAATTTTTGAAATATTTTGTGTTGATTGATTAAAGATATTTATACCTTAAGAATAAACGTTAAATTTCGCAGTGATGTAATAAATTTTTGAATGATATCAATAATTTCGATCGCCAAACCTAATTTTATTCAATACCAATTTAATACTTTTTAGCGAACAAATTAGCGTTTATTATCAAAAGGTTAAAAATAAAAATAAAAATAAAAACTGTACAGACATACCTGTGAAATACATTTCTTAGTTATATGATCTATCCCATTCATAAGATAGTCGGTTTAATTGGTTTTCCATGGCTACATAGGCGTAACCTCGAGCATTCAGTGTCTTTTCTTCTAAACATATGAACGGTCCGTCTCTGTATAAAGTAACAAATTCGGTATTTGAATAGGTTTGATTATTTGAACATTTACCTCCATGTGACCATTTTCCGCATTTGTGACATCGTTCTAGGTGTCGTACTCTTCTTTTCGCTGCGGATTTTGATTTTCCTTTACCAAATTGTAACTTATTATCTTCGCATCTGGATTCTTTTCTAACTCCGTCCATTCTTTCTCTGATTACTGATACTAATTCACTCGGTAGTATGTCATTATTACGTTTAGTGATCAAAGCGTGTAGCATTAGACCATGGTTTAGTTCACAGGCAGTCTTCATTTCGTAAAAACCTAAAAAAAATAAAAATTCAGAATGGGGGGAGAAGACTAGTTCTTTAGGGTCTGCTAGGGAAAGACCATTCGGGTTCCATTTTCGAGAACTACACGAAAACAGACAATCTAACTCTAACAGAAATACATATTATCTTTTAAAGACTTGATTCTCCCCACACTTAGTTAGCTGTGGTGTCGAAATTGTGATTAACTTCGTTGTCGACTTCCATCGGACCATGTATGTAATGTTTAACTCTGTGACCATTAACTTTAAATTCAATTCCATTTGAATTTATTAATTCTATCGTTCCGTATGGGAAAACTCTTTTGACTATGAATGGTCCAGACCATCTTGATTTCAATTTTCCAGGAAATAGCTTGAATCGTGAATTAAAAAGAAGAACTCTGTCTCCTTCTTTAAATTCTTTTGAACTTCTGATTCTTTTATCATGCCATTTCTTCGTTCTTTCTTTATAGATTAACGAATTATCGTATGCTTCATGTCTTAATTCTTCTAATTCATTTAGTTGACTTAATCGTAGACGTCCGGTTTCATGTAAATCAAGATTACATGTCTTCAAAGCCCAAAATGCTTTGTGTTCAATTTCTACTGGAAGATGACATGCTTTTCCATAAACAAGTCTAAAAGGTGTGGTTCCAATTGGAGTTTTGTAGGCTGTTCTAAAAGCCCAGAGTGCATCCTCCAATTTAATGGACCATTCCTTCGGATTTGATCCTACGGTTTTCTCTAGAATACGTTTTAAAGCTCGGTTGGTATTTTCAACTTGTCCACTTGTTTGTGGATGATATGCGGTGGAGATTTTATGAGTTACTCCATATCTTTTAAGAACTTTCTCAAGTTGATTATTACAGAAATGAGTACCCCGATCACTTATTAAAGCTTTCGGTGTTCCAAACCTTGCAAAAAGACGTTTTAAAAAGTTGACTACAACTCGTGCATCGTTAGTTGGGAGAGCTTGTGCATCCGCCCATTTAGATACATAATCAATGGCTACGAGTATATATAGATTATTATGAGATTTTGGAAATGGACCCATAAAGTCAATACCCCAAATGTCAAATACTTCACATACTTGGATGACATTTTGTGGCATTTCATCACGTTGACTTATTTTTCCGGCCCTTTGACATGCATCACAGGATTTGCAAAGAAGGTGTGCGTCTTTGTAAATTGTAGGCCAATAGAATCCAGCTTCATAAACTTTTCTTGCTGTTAGTTGAGGCCCATAATGCCCTCCTGTTGGTCATGTGTGACAATGGTTTAATATTTTACTAGCTTCATCTCCAAATACACATCGGCGTATTATTCCATCGGGACAACTTTTAAACAGATGTGGATCTTCCCAAAAATAGTGTTTTATATCACTGAAGAATTTCTTTCGTCTTTGGTACGATAATCCTTTTTCAAGGAATCCACAAACTAAGTAGTTTGCATAGTCTGCAAACCATGGAATTTCTTTATAATCTATCTTCAATAGATATTCATCAGGAAAGTTGTCTTGTATGGCTGATTCATTTAGAACTTCTAATTCGGGATTTTCAAGACGAGAAAGATGATCAGCGGCGAGATTTTCTGCTCCTCTTTTATCTCGGATTTCAATATCAAACTCTTGTAAGAGTAAGATCCAACGGATTAATCTTGGTTTAGCATCTTGTTTTGAAAATAAGTATCTAAGAGCAGAATGGTCGGTATAGACTATTGTTTTGGATAGAACGAGATATGAACGAAATTTGTCGAAAGCGAAGACAATAGCAAGGAGTTCTTTTTCAGTAGTTGTATAGTTCGTTTGTGCTCCTTGTAACGTCTTACTAGCATAATATATAGGTTGAAATCGTTTTTCAATCCGTTGTCCTAAAACGGCTCCCATTGCAAAATCACTTGCATCGCACATGAGTTCAAATGGTAGATTCCAATTTGGCGTTATCATGATCGGCGCATTAGTGAGTTTCTCTTTAAGAATATTAAAAGATTTGATACACTCATCTGAAAAGATGAATGGCGCATCCTTTTCTAGGAGTTTATTCATAGGAGTGGCAATCTTAGAAAAATCTTTTATGAAACGTCGGTAAAAACCGGCATGCCCTAGAAAACTCCTAACTCCTCTAACATTGGTGGGATGTGGAAGTTTAGCAATTACATCTACTTTAGCTCTATCCACTTCAATTCCTTCTTTTGAAATTTTATGTCCAAGAACGATGCCTTCTTTAACCATGAAATGGCATTTCTCCCAATTAAGTACTAGATTGGATTGTTCGCATCTAATTAGCATTCGTTCCAGATTAACTAGACATGATTTAAATGTATCACCGAAGACTGAAAAGTCATCCATGAAAACTTCCATGCATTCTTCTATCATGTTGTGAAAAATCGCCATCATGCACCTTTGAAAGGTTGCAGGGGCGTTACAAAGTCCAAATGGCATGCGTTTGTAAGCAAAAGTACCATAAGGGCACATGAATGTGGTTTTCTCTTGGTCTTCGGGTGCTATTGGAATTTGAAAATATCCGGAAAATCCATCTAGAAAACAATAGTAACTATTTCCGGCTAATCTTTCCAACATTTGATCTATGAAAGGTAAGGGAAAGTGATCTTTTCTGGTGGCGTCATTTAATTTTCTATAATCAATACATACACGCCATCCTGTTACAGTTCTAGTAGGAATAAGCTCATTTTTCTCATTTGTAATGACAGTCATGCCACCCTTCTTAGGCACGCATTGAACTGGGCTTACCCATGGACTATCAGAGATTGGATAAATTAGACCTGCATCTAGCAGTTTAATAATCTCTTTCTTAACTACATCTTGCATATTAGGATTTAGTCTTCGTTGGCGTTGCACATACGTTTTATGACCTTCTTCCATAAGTATTTTATGTGTGCAATACGAAGGACTTATTCCTTTAATATCATGAATCTTCCATGCAATGGCTGGTTTATGAGCTTTCAACACAGAAATGAGTTGTGATTTCTCATTTTCAGTAAGAGAAGACGATATTATTACAGGTAATTCAGATTCACCATGTAAATAAGCGTATTCCAAATGGTTTGGAAGTGGCTTTAACTCTAATTTCGGAGGTTCTTCTATCGACGATTTATATCGATATCTGTCTTCTTCTTTTAGCATTTGAATTTCTTCTGTTGTTGGTTCATATCCATTAGCTATAAGTGTAGCTAACATTTCAGCTTCATCAATTGGTTCATTACCTTCTCCTAAAGAACATTCTCCTGTTCCTTGTAATTCTGGAAATTCTTCTAATAATTCTGCATGTGCATCTATAGTTTGAATATAATAACATTTATCATCTGCAGATTGTGGTTGTTGCATTGCTCTATCAACTGAAAAGGTAACACTCTCGTCCTCTATACTTAGGGTCAGTTTCTTACCGAACACGTCTATCATTGCTTTAGCCGTGTTTAAGAATGGTCTTCCTAATATGAGAGGAACTTGAGAATCTTCTTCCATGTCCAAAACAACAAAATCTACTGGAAATACTAAAGTACCAACTTTAACTAGCATGTTCTCCATTATCCCTCTAGGATATTTTATTGATCTATCGGCTAGTTGTATGCTTATTCTGGTTGGTTTCAAATCTCCAAGGTCTAGTTTAGTGTATAGTGAATACGGCATTAGATTTATACTAGCACCTAAGTCTGCCAATGCTTCTATTGAACTAAGACTACCCAGAAAACATGGAATTGTGAAACTTCCTGGATCAGATAGTTTTTCTGGTATCTTATTCAACAGCACTGCTGAACAATTAGCATTCATAGTAACAGCCGAGAGTTCTTCCATTTTCTTTCTATTTGAGATTAGATCTTTCAAGAATTTAGCATATCTAGGCATTCCTGAAATCACATCAATGAAAGGAAGATTTACATTTATCTGTTTAAACATATCCAAGAATTTGGATTGCTCGGCTTCAAGTTTCTCTTTCTTCATTTTACTCGGATAAGGAAGTGGTGGTTGATATGGTTTAACATAAGGTTTAGCCTTAGCTGTGTTATCTTCATTAATCTTTTCAACTACCGGTTCTTTTTCCTTATCTTGATCAGGTTGTGGTTCTTGTGAAGTAGGAATGGCTTCATCAGAAGTTACAGGTATTTCAGGTGGTTTAAGTGTTGTACCACTTCTTGTGGTAATGGCTTTAGCTGTTTCATTCCGGGGGTTAGCGTGTGTATCACTAGGTAGACTTCCCGGTTTTCTTTCACCTATTAACCTTGCTAGGTTACTTACTTCTTGTTCTAGATTTTGAATAGAAGCTTGTTGATTTCTAAATGCTTGAGCATTTTGTTCATTGGTTTGTTTCTGAGATGTGAAAAACTGTGTTTGAGTTTCAACTAGCTTTGTCATCATATCTTCTAAATTCGGCTTTTTATCATCGGTTTGTTGTGGTGGTTTGTTTTGAAAATTCGGTCTTTGCTGATTGTAAGTATTATTGGATACTTGTTGAGTGCTAGGACCTTGTTGGTTGTTGTATGGAATATTTCGGTTATAATTTTGGTTTTGATTGTAAATCGGTCTTGGCGGTTGATAATTATTCTGATAATTATTTCCAGGCCTTTGGTTTATGTATGAAATATTCTCTCTTTGTTCCATTGTTAATTCAATACTGAGACAATCTTTTGTCAAATGTGGTCCTCCACACTGCTCACAACTAATTCGTATTGAGTGAATATCCTTAGTCATCTTTTCCATTCGTCTCTCCACAGCATCTATCTTTGCGGAAATGGAATCTAAGTCATGGCTAGAATTGGCTCTAGCTGCTTTAGATGATCTAACGATATCTTTTTCTTGGTGCCACTCATGTGAGTGGGAAGCAGTGTTATCAATAATTTTGTAAGCATCAGTTTCGGTTTTCTTCATAATAGAACCACCAGCTGCTATATCTATGTCTTTCCTTGTAGTGATGTCGCATCCTTGGTAGAATATTTGTACTATTTGACAGGTGTCTAAACCATGTTGCGGACATCCTCTTAACAACTTTCCATATCTTGTCCATGCCTCATATAGAGTTTCATTCGGTTTCTGTGTGAACGTAACAATTTCTGCTTGAAGTCTTACGGCTTTAGATGCAGGAAAGAATTGTTTAAGAAATTTGTCAACTAAAACATCCCATGTATCAATCGCCCCTTCAGGTAATGATTCCAACCAATCTTTGGCTTCTCCCTTTAAAGTCCAGGGAAATAACATGAGATATATCTGTTCATCCTCCACTTCTCGGATTTTAAATAATTTGCAGATCCTATTAAAGGTACGTAGATGTTCATTTGGATCTTCCTTCGGCGCACCACTAAATTGGCATTGATTAGTCACCATGTGTAGAATTTGTCCTTTGATTTCATAATCTGGCGCAATAATGTCTGGATGAGTAATTGCGTGACCTTGGCCAGTGCGTTTAGCTCTCATTCGGTCCTCCATACTTAAAGGTTCCAGATTCTCCATAATTGAATTTGTTGAATCGAAATCACTAGAGGATTCTGATTTAATGGTTCGTTCCTCAACAATCTCTGTTTGAATGATTGGTGGTTCCGGAGGAAAGTTTAGTGGTTCAGGATCTACGAACCGTTCCTGAATATTCTCCGGATTCTCAATTGTGAGGTCGGGTTCAAAAAATGGATTATCGGAAATTTGAACTGAAGTACTTGGTCGACTGGATGACGATTCTAAAGAAAAATCAACGGCGGTTATATTTGCTAAATGTCTTGATCTAGTTACAGGTGGTGAACGTACAAAAGGTGGTGAACGTCTTGCTCGGTGCATTCACTGAATATCCTATTAGTTTTAAAAAGGAAAGAAAAATTATAATAAGTTATCCAATTAATAGACTTTTCTGATTTTGCCCACGTTTCGAATAGCCAAAAGATGCAGCAGAGGGGCAGGATTCGTTTGGTCTCAATATAATTGAGGACTGTTTGGCTCCAATAACCCGGTCCACGTACAAATCCAACTATTACTACGAACCAGAAAATTTTGATGTCTATTAATTTAACCACTTAAAATAAATTTTCGTAATTTTAAGAAATTTAGATAAGAAGTAGAATAAAAATCTATGTCCTAAAACTAGAATAGCGAGAAATAAGAAAGAAAAAGAGTTCGTCGGAAAAAGGTTGAAAAAGAAAAATGGTTGAAAAATAAAAGGTGACGGAAAAATAAAAGAAACTTATAAAACTTAAAAATACTTGACTAACCTAACCTTATTACTACAACTAACTTAAAATTATAATCGCAAATTGAAATTACTAATTGGAATGATAATTGATACATAGTAAAAGGTGTCTAAAAATATTAAAGCTTACAGGAAAAACTAAATCCCAAATGGAAATAACTTAAAAAGAAACTAAAACTTAAAAAGGCGTCGCAAAATTCTAAAGTACCTAAATCTTAGTCTAAAGAAAAAGCACTTAAGGAATTCTACGTCAAAGCCTAAAAATCTAGGAGTAAAAATAACTATGGCAAAAACTAAGTTTAAAACTAAATATGAGCTAAAAATACAAAAGTTACGCTAAAGCGATTAAAAAGGGACAAAATATAAAAATATACAAAAAGTTGTAAAAATTACAATTTTTATAAAAATATTATTTTTATATTATTTATTTAATAAAACTACTAATTTTACAATTTAAATAAACTAATTTAACTAAAATATAAATTAAATAAAACTTAAATTAAAAATAAACTTAATTATAATAATAATTAGGGTTAATAATAATAATAATTAATAATAATCCGTAATAAATGCAGGATTAGGGCTTCCTGTTCGTGTGTCAGGTCCCCTCCGCGACTTGCGGTATTCAAAGCTTCAAACCCCGCGAGTCGCGGGGTTCAGAATTTCAACTGACAGCTTATAATTTCGACGCGTTTTTAATTTTTTTTTTTTTTTTTTTAATTTTCTGTTTTTATATTTTTCTATTTTATAATGTATAATAAAAACTTATAATTAAAAACTTAAATAAAAATAGAACTTCTTTATAAAAAAAAAAAAAAAAACTTAAAACTAGATTTATATATATATATATTTTTTTATATATGTTTTTAAACAAAAACAAAATACTTAAATAAAACTTATATAAAAATAAAGAAACTTTATAAAACTTAAATATTTAACAAAATCTTAAAAATATACAAATTTTTGTTTATATTAGCATTGCGCTTCCGGCTTTTAAGAGACTCCCCGGCAGCGGCGCCAAAAATACTTGATGTAGTAGCGGAGTGGTATATAATACTATTAAATTTTACAACGAAACACTATTAAATACGATACAATTTTACACAAGATATTTATTTATTTATAGAATGGATATACTTAAACCTTGCTACAACACTTATAGGCAGTGTACCTAATCGTACAGTAGTGTAGTTTTTAGTAAGTCCGGTTCGTTCCACAGGGAATCTTTTTTAAACAAAGCTCAACGCTATATTAGTTTACTTTTATAAAAATACAAATATATATATAAGTAATATTATTATTATAAAGGGGGAGTTTTTACCGTTTAATGACCGGTTTGTCGATTTTAAAACTTTAGTCGCAGTTAAAACCAAATGTAAAATATTAAAAATAAATACAAGACTTAAATTAAAGCATGAAGTAAATAACGATAAATGAAATTGCGAATAATAAAAGTGCGATAAAATAAACTTGCGATAATTAAAAAGTACGATAATTAAAAGTGCAATTAAATACAATAACAATAAAAATGCGATAATTAGAAGTGCAATTAAATATAAAATAAAGGAAATTAAATATGAAATAAAAGAATTATGCTTATTTAAACTTCCGTAATCATGATGTTTGACGTGTTGATTTTAGTTTTATGCCAATGGGTTAATTGTCCTTTGTCCTGGATTATTTAATATGTCCGTCTGGTTTTTGTCCATAACAGTCCATCAGTCATAAATATAAAGTGCGAGTGTCCTCGTCAAATTATCCTTATACCCGAAGTTAAATATTCCAACTAATTGGGGATTTAAACTGTAACAAGATTTTAATACTTTGTTTAATAATTACACCAGGATGTCGACTGAGTGTAACCCAAGGTTTTAATATTTTGTTATCAATTATACCAAGTGTCCTTTGTACATAATTTCACCCTTGTTTTAATTATTCTAGTGGCTATTAATCCATTCCCGTGTCCGGTTAAATGAACGATTATTCATACATATAAATACCCCGCCCAGAGTGTATATGGTAATTTATAGGGACGCCCAATTGTAAATCTTTATATTAACATTAACAAACTATCATTTAGTTAAACAAATATAAAGCCCATTAATAGCTCATAGCCTAATTTCCACAAGTGTCGTTCTTTTGTCTAAACCCCAATTATGGTACAAAGCCCAATTACCCAATTTTAGTAATTAGCCCAACATCATGATTACTTCGTTTTAAATAAGCATAATAATAACTTAGCTACGAGACATTAATATAAAAAGGTTGAACATAACTTACAATGATTAAAAATAGCGTAGCGTTACACGGACAGAATTTCGACTTACACCCTTACAATATTCGCTAACATACCCTTATTATTAGAATTATAATTAAAATTAAAATTAAAATATAAATTATAAATATAAATATATCGTATGAATGAGGAGAAAAAAAGATGATGAAAATGATCAGAATTCAGTTTGCTTTATAGGGAGTTTCAAAACTGGGGGCTCCGCGACTCGCGGCCATTTTGGCCTTCAAACTCCGCGAGTCGCGGAGAATGAAATTACAGCTCACATCTTTGGAGTCTTTCTCTGCCGACGGTTTTTATTTATAAATATAATATATATATATAATTAATATAATTAATTATATATTATATTATATTTATATACATAGTTAACTTGTAATTTTTAGTCCGTTGCGTCGAGCGTTAAGAGTTGACTCTGGTCCCGGTTTCGGATTTTCGAACGTCCTTGCGTACAATTTTATATTTTGTACTTTGCGTTTTGAATCTTGTACTCTTGTAATTTCGAGACGTTTCTTATCAATAATTGGAACCTCTTTGATTGTCTTTTGTACTTTTGAGCTTTTTGGTCGTTTGCGTCTTCAATTCGTCGAATCTATCTTTTGTCTTCACCTTTTATTATTTAAACGAATATCACTTGTAAATAGAACAGTTGCAATTAAAAGCTTGTCTTTCTTGAGGAATAATGCTATGAAATATATGTTCGTTTTTAGCATTATCACATGTTAATCTATACAACATAGGCAATCATAGAATAACAGGCTATTCAATATTATCGGTCTTCAAATAGTCCCACTCACCAATTACCAATCATAGAAGGATCTCGCAGGTCTACTCTTTCTGAGCCTTCTCTTTGTCTTTGTCACATGAGCAAAGATAATCAAGTTTGTAACTTCATACCAACAATAGTATGACTACTACGAAATCATCAATAAATAGGTCTACATCTAACGACCCCTTACAAAACCACATTTCATTCAACGGAATGGTTTTGCACGCCCTCACCTATGACATACATATTGCATCAATATCAAAAGTACAATCCTAAAATTTAAGGCATTCATAATACAATTCGACACACGGGGAGCATAACGACTAAGCATCAACACTTGGTAAAATTTCAACCGTCAAAGACTATCGGTCGACTGTAAGAGATAGTCGGCCGATCGTCACTACACTATCGGTCGATGGTCTTCTCACTCGGTCGATTATCTAAGTTATAACGCTGGTTGAAGAACTTACACCATCGGTCGATAGTCTAGTCCATCGGTCGATCGCCAGACGCCATTGGTCGATGGTCAACGACCATCGGCCGAGGGTAGTTCATCAGCAACAACAACTGCATAAGTGACAGGTTTCACACCAAACTCACCAATTCTTGCTGTAGAGCTCAATTTCGACCCCAAAACAAACCACATCTGGTACACTAAACATTTAGAGTAAATAAACTCACAAGATTTTGACAAAAACAACACCAAATCAAACCATTGTGACACAAAAAACACCAAATTACACTTTTTGTAAAACTTGACACAAAATATCCATTTTCTCAAAGATTAAGACATGAAATTCTATGATTCTTACCTTAAAAGAATCAGTAAAACACAAGTAACAAAAAGATGTGAAAGATTCGAGCTCAAGAATAAGGATTAAGAAACTAGGGTTTGGTAGTTGGAGATGGTAAAGGTACGGGGTGTTTGGTTTTTATGTGTGTGTATGTGTGTGTGTGTGTGTGTGTATGTGTGTGTGGAGAAGTCTAGAAATGAGAAGAAACAGCTGCACAAGTCACTTATTTGGGATTAATATCCCATACCCCACAACACACAGACATTTATCAGTTATCTGATATCTTTTGTATATCATTAGGCAACCCTAACAGAATCTAAATTTAAATAAACAAACCTGTTATGTGACCCTTGTTAGAAACTGGTCCTAATCACATCACCAAATAATAATAAACTTTAATTTAAAATAAAAGCACATAATAAGCCACGTAAGCACACTAAGGGTAAAATAGTAATCTTACAACTAGGTCCGGTTTGAGGACGTTACAAGTATGCTATCAAATACTCAAAAGGAAACTCGGGCAGGATTCTAATAGTTTAGGATCCAAATTTTTTTAAAGCTAACTGTGTTGTTGAACGAGAATCCTCTACCGCGGTAAAAGGACACTGGTGAATGTTTATTGACCTAACACGGATGATGCAAAAAGAAAATGTGGAATGACGTAAATGAGATAATGGAATTTGATGATGCTATGTGGGTAATATTCGGGGATTTCAATGAAGTAAGGTTCAACTCGGAAAGAATTGAAAGAATAGCAGCCCTATTCAATAACTTCATCAAAGATAACTCCTTAATTGATGTGCCACTCGGGGGAGGAATTTACACCCGAATTAGTGATAATGGTAGAAATTTTAGCAAATTGGATCGATTCCTTATATCATAAAATTTCTCCCTATAATGGCCAAACATTAGTGCCACGGTTCTCAAAAAGAAACACATGAATCACTGTCCCTTAATTTTAAAAGATGGAGATATTGATTTTGAACCTAAACCAGTCAAAATTTACGACGATTGACTAAAACATAAAGATGCACATGAGGTAATCAAATTGTATTGATCAACCAAGGTCAACAGTAAAAAACCAGATTGCATATTCCACGGCAAGCTAAAGAATGTCAAGCAAGAACTCCAGAAATGGTACTCCACAACGCAATGCAAATTAAAAGTGGAAATTGAAGAATTATCAAAGGCTATTAATGATTGGGAAACACAAGCTGAAGTGACAAATCTAAATGAAGAACAATATAAGAAATGGATGGAGGATCGAGAGAAACTTTTGTAAAAGAAAGAACACAAGTTGAGATGCTTAAATAAAAAGCAAGTTACAAATGGGCTCTCGAAGGAGACGAAAATGGCAAAATTTTCCATTCGTACATTCAACGTAGGCAACAAAAATAACATTCATGGGGTGAACGCCGCAAGAATATGGTTCTCAAACCCATCGGTTATTAAATTTGAGGCTCATAAATATTTAAAGGCACTTTTCGAAAAAAGGAAGAATCTGACATTCTTAATCTGCAAGAATGGGGTGGACCGAAACTAGAGGATCGCATAACAATGGGTCTTGAAGCCCAATTTACCGAAAACAAGGTCTTGAAAGCAATAAAAGGATGCGGAAAAAATAAAGCACCAGGCCCTGACGGTTTCAACATTCTGTTCTGCACGAAGTTCTGGGATATTATCAAAAAAGATATTTCAAACGCGATCAACTGATTTTGGGAATCGGGTCAAATTTCCAACGGATGCAATGCTTCCTTTATCACACTCATCCTGAAGATAAAAGACCCTTTAAACTTTTCAAATTATCTGCCTATTATCCTCATAGGTAGTTATTATAAAATCCTTTCTAAAATTCTTGCAAATAGAATTAGAAAAATCATTCCTAGTTTAATAGGTGGCGAACAGAGCGCATTTATCTCCGATGAATATATTCTTGACAGGGTTCTTGTTGCTCTTGAAACGCTTGATGACTTTAAATCAAAGAAACAAAAAAGTGTTATCTTTAAAGTTGATTTTGAAAAAGTGTTTAACTGTATAGACTGGGATTTCCTCACATCCATAATGCAGTTCATGGGCTTCGAAAATAAATGGATCAAATGGATCCAAGATTTTTTGACCTCGACCTCGATATCTATCGTCATTAATGGCTCTCTAACAGAACAATTCTTTCTCAAAATGGGAGTTAGACAAGGAGACCCCATTTATCCATTTTTGTTCACTATTGTCGGAGAAGGCCTAAACTACCTCCTAAATGTTGCAAAAAATTAAAAACTAAAAAATGGGTAGAAGTGGGAAAGGATAATGTAGTGGTGTCACATATGCAATATGCAGATGACACTATCATCTTCGGGAAGTGGAATAAATTTTAGGTAAGAAACATTTTAAAAATGCTTAAATGCTTTGAAGACCTCCTAGGTATAAAAATAAATCTAGGCAAAGTTGTGTATACGAAATCGAAACCTCTAAAACTGAATTAAATAACCTTACTACGTGGTTCGGATGTAAGGAAGGAAATTTTCCTTTCAATTACCTTGGTCTTCCGATCGGTGCAAATTTATAACTCCAACACAACTGGAATACCATTTTTGAAAAGTTCAAAAAACGACTAACCGATTAGAAAGCAAAAACTATCTCTTTTGGAGGTAGATTGACCTTAATCAAATCGTTGTTAAGTAGTCTCCCACTGTACTACTTCTTAGTTTTTAAAGTGCCAATGGGAGTTATAAAAGAACTAGAAGGTATACGTAGAATCTGTAACATCCCGCGTTTTTCCGTTAAATTTATTTTAACGCCGCCTTTTTTTATAGATAATATCTTTCGTTATCTAAATTCGTATCTTCCGTTGACTAACGTTCTTAATATTTCTGTTATTGGATTGTAACATCTCCCGTTTACTCTCGCGTATTTAAAATAATTCGTTTGGTTAATTCCCGCACCCGGCTCCAAACTTGAGGGACTAATCTTGTCACATGGAGGAACTTGGTTAACTAGTCACCCACCACCACTACTCATTCATTCATCACCTCCTCATCTCATTACTTCCATCTTTTTCTCTCAAACCCCAACATCAAAGATTTATCATCTATTTCGGATCTAGGAAGCTCACAACAAATCCGACTACATATTTGCAATCCTTGCATCATCCTCTTCAATTTGGTACCAATTTCATAGCTTGGGGTAAGCTTTTCAAAATCTCTAATTTTCATAAATTAGATCTTTAGACTTGAAATGGTGTTAATTAGTGTCTATGGCTCATTGTGATGTCGTGTATGTAATTTGTATGCTCGATCTTGTTATTTGGTGTAACTAGTATGAACACTTGAAATGGGTTAGTTTAATCTTTGATTTTGATTGATTAAATGTTGTTAGATGTTAAACATATTGTGTTAAATGTGTTACTAGCATCATTAGCTTCAATTTGATATGTTGGTTGGCTTTGTAAGACCTCATTAACATGATTATTGATGTCATGATTCTTGGTTAGGGTTTGAGAGATTTTAAAACGAACTTTTGATGCACCAAATGCTTTACAATGTTGTTGGTAAGTGTTTAGTTCTATTGTATGCGTAATTTTCTTTGAAACGGCATATCGTATATGTAAATTGGATTCCCGAATCATCTTATGCGTTTTACGAACTTGAAACTTTGATAATGAACTTTTAGCAATCAATCGACGAGGTTTTCATTGTTGTTAATGATGGATTTGAGTGATAAAATGTGTTTAGTTGTATTCCTCGTCAAAATACCTTTTCAACGATATAAGATACGTGTTTTGAATGTTTACGGTTCATAAGTTACGTTCGTTTGAAGTTTAGTTCGAGACTTGTCATTTTTCAGCTTTTTCCACCTGAATCAGGCACAGATGCGGCGCATCCCTTATAGATGCGGCGTATCCCTTATAGATGCGGCGCATCTGATGCAGGCTGCCCAAAATCTTCGTTTTTCGTTTAATTCCAACTATGCTATGCACCTCCGATTGACATGAAACTTGGCCAACATGCTTATATATGACTTCTAAGCTTAGAAAAATTGTCCGAGACCCGACCCGAACGTGTTGACTTTTTCGTTGACTTTGACCAAATTTTGACTTTTAGTCAAACTTAACCAAAAACTTATGCAATCGTTCTAACGTGCTTTTATACTTGATTCTCGCATGAAACTTGAAAACTTGATTCACATGCTATATTAATCGAGTCGTAACGAGCCATAGGACTAATTGAACACATTTCGCCCGACCTTGTGTTGTAACCGGTTAATTGATACAACTTACTTGTTTAGGTCAAGGCTAAACAACTTTCATGCACACGTTTACTTTGTGAAGTACCTTTATACTCGTGCACTCGAGGTGAGATCATAGTCCCACCTTTTCAACAAATCTTATTCTTTAAATCGTGGGCTGAGAAACATATACATTACATACTTATATACATTTCATATGTATATATACTTTTCATACTTTTATACTTTGAACACAAATACAAATACAAAGATACAGACGAGTTAGAACAAAAGTCCTCAATCCAATTATCATTAGTTCCACTTGCAGGGTGTAAGTGTAAGCGAGTAATTATGTTGTGTGGCCATACGGGTTTGACGAACCCTCATTCAGACGGTTCGCTATCGTTAATGAATGAAATATAATTTTATCTGGTATAGTGTAAGTTCTAACACTATAGATTCAAGATTCAGAGAAAAGATTCAGTTAAGCTTTGGTAATTGGGTGCTCGTGATACAAACAACATTCTTTGGAATATATACGATTTAGATAATCAACTATACAAAATCTTGTGGTTCAAAAACAACGTTTACAAATACACCTATGATTTCACCAACGTTTTTCGTTGATAGTTTTCTATATGTTTCTCAGGTTCATGAATGGCTATTTGTTAAATGCTTCCGCGTACACTCATACTTGCTTGGAGTCAGGCATACATGCATACACTCTGATTACTTGCTTGGAGTCAAGCATACATACATACTTACGCTATTGATAGCATTCGTGATTTACAGCTTATATTATGTCGCAAGTTATTTCATTTATACTTTGCAACTTTTGTAAACTTAAACTTGTTGTCGAACCGTTGGTAACTTAAAACTTTGCAAGCCATACTTTTCAAATGAATGCGATATAATTTTGGTCAAACGCGTCTCATTTAGGGACTATGACCACGTAACGGGACCTAAGTTAACGACATCGTCAATGACGATTTTGTTGGGTCGTTACAGAATCTTTTTCCGAGGAGGTTCATCTGAAGAAAATAAAATGGCTTGGGTAAAATGGAACCCAATTCTACTCCCTTATGAACTTAGCGGCCTAAACACAGGGTCGTTAAAACTAAAAAAAAAATCACTTTTAAAAAAATGGTGCTGGAGATTTCTCTCAAACAATAATGCTTTTTGGGTTCGGATAATCAAAAGTATTTACGGGGATAATGGTGGTTTGAGGTGTACCACTACTGTAACCGAATACAATTTAAAAAAATTCTCGCGTAGAACATGGTTTAATATCATCATGATAGAGCAAACCCTAAACAAACTAGGGTGCGATATTTATCACGCTTTTGTTAAGTGTATAGGTAAAGGAATGCAAACAAGCTTTTGGTCCGACAAGTGGTGTGGTGTTCTCCCGTTAAAAGACTCCTTTCCAAGACTTTATAGACTTTAAACCAAAAAAGATGCACTGATAACAGACCATGTTATTTGGAACGAAAATTTAATCTATTTTAAATGGGCTTGGTCTTCAGAATCGAAATGAGGTACCGAATATGAGCTCGAAAATCTCATAGAAATGTTAGCAGCTTGCCCTTGTACCAGGAAAAACAGTGACGAGTGGAAATGGAAATGGAAATATAGCAATAATGGTACATTCTCAACTAATTCTCTCTTTAACATTTTAATCGAAACCACAACAGCTAACCAAATGACACCAGAACCAACCCTAACCAACGCGTTACTTCCCCAAAAAATTGGAATCTTCATTTGGCGTGCCAAACAATATTAACTCCCCGTTAGAACTGAACTTGATAAATAGGGTTTTGATCTTCACACTACAAGATGCCCGGTTGATGATGATGGTATCGAAATGCTACATCACACACTCCTTTCATGTAAATTCTTCGTCAAAATATGGGAAATGATACATAAATGGTGGAACATAGATAACCTTAACGTATCTAACCTTTCAAACCTATCCAAAGGGTCAAAGTTCAGCCTTCAACACTAACTTAGGTTCGGCACTTTGGCAAGCAATCGTATGGGTCACGAGCTACCACATTTGGAAAAATCGCAATGATAACGTATTCGGGAACAACAAAGCTAGTTGCCCAAAACTAGTCTCCGATATTCAAACAAAAAGTTTCGAATGGATAAATTGTCGTTGGAAAAAAAAGTAACTTGGATTGAAAAATTTGGTTAACCAACCATATATCCTTCGATGTTAATCCCATTGCCAAAGAGGGTATCGGCTATGGTGCAGGTTTTTTGCTCATACATCAAAAATAACTCGAAAGGATTTGAGACTAAACGGGGATGGATCAGATGCTTTCACTCTAAAATCAGCATTGTATCCGGATCTTTTTCCCAGCTTGAAACTATTCAAGTATGTCACTGCCATTGTGAGTTTATTCTGTATGTTAGGAATGTTTTCCTGCCATATTCATTTTTCAATTAGCCCTCTCCCCACTTCCTGCAAATGATAACCAACTGTACACTCTTCAAACTTCTATCCTCTATTTTTGTTTTTCTGTTTTAGCGCAGGATATAATTTTTCGTGTCCCATTAGGGATTTGTACTCTCGAGTTTCTATTTAGTACAGGGCACCTTTTTGGTCCCTTTATGTTGTAATTTGTTTATTCTTTAATAATATTTCTGGCTTTTAAAAAATAGTCTTTATAGATATCGTTAAAAAATTAATACTACTATCATGAATGGTTGAATAAAATCATTAATGCGCTCTTCTACTTATGTTTTTTTTTTAATATAATTGCATCAAAATTTTCTTATACATATAAAGAACAGGAAATAGATGAAATAAAAAAAAATATAATGGCAATTTATTAATTGATTAATCCAAATAAATTAAAAGATTTATATAAAGATAGTCGGTATAATCATCCTTAACAAATTCAAATATACACTAAGGATGCGTTTGATAAAACTAAATGATTCAGCGCTGAATGATTCAGCGCTGAATGATTCAGAATCTGAATCGTTCAGAGCTTCTGAATAAAGTTTGTACTAAATGAAAATAAGCTGTTTGATAATAATTTTAAATGAAAGATATGAATCGAGTAAAATTGTCTTATTAACGTGTTAAGTGAATAAAAAATACAATATACTTGTTAGTTAAACGTCTTGAATATTATTTGAGAAGTATATTACAAAAAAATTAGGTGATTAATGGTTAAGAGAGTGTTTCAACTCTAAATGGTTTATCACTGAATTCTGGACCATTCACCACCATATGTCATTCAAAGGTTGAAACAAACACGCTGAATGATGAATGGTTCAGCATTCAGCGCTGAATCATTCCTTTAAGAGCCAAACAAACGAACCATAAATAGTTGTATGCTAACGATAATCACTATTGCTCTCCTAATAACTACCCAAAAATCAACTTATTGTACTACATATTTTTGTAGTCCCTTCCTTCCACAAAAAGTGCTTCTCATAAAAAAAAAATTGAATTTAAGATATACGTTGTTAAAATTTTATTTTATTTTTCATTTAATATATTATTTGAATTAATTAGTGAAAGAAAAAAATTATGAGTAATTATTTTGCTGATTTTAATATATAATAAAGTTATAAATGGAATTTCATCGATTTATTGTGTTATATTAAGTAAGTGACATATATTTTAAGACATGTATAAATAGTAATGTGAATTTTTTTTAAGACGGAATGAATATAAATTTTATTCTTAACCATAATCCTTTAAAACCGTATAAATAGAAAAACCTATATACTTGACAGGTGGTGGGGCACGTGCGAAACAACTTTTTTGGCATGCTAAAAAGCAAACGAAAATGTAACGCTGTTTACTTTGGTAATGTTCGTTTGATACGGAGTATGGAGTATCTCTTTGCATAATACAGTATAACTAGTGAAATGGCCTGTAAATCATGAGTTGGTTTAAAAGAAATAGTTTAATGATATGTTTTAGGATTTAAGTGAATGTAAATGCTAAAGTCATTTAGTTTAATGACCCGTGGAACCACGTATTCCGACTAAAAAACTTGTCGTTTTTACAAACATATTGATGTACTTAACTTGGTCAAAATAAACGAACTACATTCATTCTCCCACCACTCTCTTTCAATTTTCATCACAATTATTATTTTATTTGTCATAAAAGCCTACATTACAACCTTTTATTGAGATATATATTTTGCATATATATCTAAGGTAATTAATCCTATAGAGAGAACCCATATTTAAATACTATAATAATTTTAATAGAAATTATTGATAATAATAAATATTATTATAATTATAATAACAATAATAAATAGTAATAATAAAGTTTGGTTAAAAATTGAGTATTTATATTTTGTATAATAATAAAATAATTATTAGTAACAACAAATGTCTATTGATTTTTTAAAAAAAAATTAAATTATTATATGAAGGTTCTACAATATGCTTCAAAGTTTGTACATATGTTTATGGGGTGTTTTGTAAAAGATTGTACAATTTATTTTAAAGTTTGTAAATATGATCATGAGAGTGTTTTATCACAAGGTTGTATATAATACTTCAAATATTGTACATATAGTCATGGAGATGTTTTACCATAAGATTGTACATAATGCTTCAAATATTGTACATATGATCATGAATGTATTTATTATAAGGTTGTACATAAGGTTGTACATAATACTTCATATATTATACAATTAACATGTTAAAATTATTTAACATATAAAACAAATAATAAACAATCACACATATTTTTAATCATATAATTAAACAATCCGTTTAAATTTGAAAATATAATTGAATAGCCGGATAGAGTTGCAATTCTATATAACTTCTAAAAGTTCTAATGTTATCCGTAGAAACAAAATCAACTTGTTTGTATGGACCGAATACACGTTCAAGCTTTTTTGAATAATCTGATAAATATTGATTTTTTTAATTGTAATTAAATTGTTTAATGGCATCATCTAGATGTCCTTTAAATTTTTCTTTTTTGTTTTATATTTTTTTAACAAAAGAAATAGTTTATTTATGATGTCATCAAATTAGAGATTTAATAGATACTATAGATTATTAGGAAATCTGCTTGACATTCGTGTATATTTAAGTCTTGAACACACTCGTGCTTATGATGAATATCAAGCAAATACGTGCTGTAAGCTATCATAATATATACTAGGTTTTTTAGCTCGTGCGTTGCACGGTATGTAAATAACCGTGAAAAAATGTAATTTTCATATTGGCATGTAAATAGCGATACTAAAAAAATATGAAAAATATAAGAATTATTTAAGAACCCGTAGTTTTAACAAATTTTTAAAATTCCTTTTGAATTTAAGAGCCGGTAGTTTTGATAAACTTTAAAAGTTCTTTTAAGTTTAAGAGCTCGTGGTGTTGACGAATTTTAAAAGTGATTTTGGATGGTGTTAGTAACTTAATGTCTACAATTTTTTTTTCTCACCATCGAGTCATCCGCAAGACATATCGAGTCATCCGCAAGACACTTGCTAATGTAGGAAACAAGGAATGTGTTATGGATTCTCGCAAGCTCTTCGGGTAACTCTAAACGATACGCAACTTCACCAACACGAGACAAAACTTTAAAAAGTCCAATAAACCGAGGGGCAAGTTTTCCCTTCTTTCGGAACCAGATTACACCCTTCTATGGCGACGCTTTAAGCATTACTGAAATGTCCCGTTCTTATTGATTAAAAACGTTCCATATTAATTGATTTCGTTGCGAGGTTTTGACCTCTATATGAGACGTTTTTCAAAGACTGCATTCATTTTTAAAACAAACCATAACCTTTATTTCATAAATAAAGGTTTAAAAAGCTTTACGTAGATTATCAAATAATGATAATCTAAAATATCCTGTTTACACACGACCATTACATAATGGTTTACAATACAAATATGTTACATCGAAATCAGTTTCTTGAATGCAGTTTTTACACAATATCATACAAACATGGACTCCAAATCTTGTCCTTATTTTAGTATGCAACAGCGGAAGCTCTTAATATTCACCTGAGAATAAACATGCTTTAAACGTCAACAAAAATGTTGGTGAGTTATAGGTTTAACCTATATATATCAAATCGTAACAATAGACCACAAGATTTCATATTTCAATACACATCCCATACATAGAGATAAAAATCATTCATATGGTGAACACCTGGTAACCGACAATAACAAGATGCATATATAAGAATATCCCCATCATTCCGGGACACCCTTCGGATATGATATAAATTTCGAAGTACTAAAGCATCCGGTACTTTGGATGGGGTTTGTTAGGCCCAATAGATCTATCTTTAGGATTCGCGTCAATTAGGGTGTCTGTTCCCTAATTCTTAGATTACCAGACTTAATAAAAAGGGGCATATTCGATTTCGATAATTCAACCATAGAATGTAGTTTCACGTACTTGTGTCTATTTTGTAAATCATTTATAAAACCTGCATGTATTCTCATCCCAAAAATATTAGATTTTAAAAGTGGGACTATAACTCACTTTCACAGATTTTTACTTCGTCGGGAAGTAAGACTTGGCCACTGTTGATTCACGAACCTATAACAATATATACATATATATTAAAGTATGTTCAAAATATATTTACAACACTTTTAATATATTTTGATGTTTTAAGTTTATTAAGTCAGCTGTCCTCGTTAGTAACCTATAACTAGTTGTCCACAGTTAAATGTACAGAAATAAATCGATAAATATTATCTTGAATCAATCCACGACCCAGTGTATACGTATCTCAGTATTGATCACAACTCAAACTATATATATTTTGGAATCAACCTCAACCCTGTATAGCTAACTCCAACATTCACATATAGAGTGTCTATGGTTGTTCCGAAATATATATAGATGTGTCGACATGATAGGTCGAAACATTGTATACGTGTCTATGGTATCTCAAGATTACATAATATACAATACAAGTTGATTAAGTTATGGTTGGAATAGATTTGTTACCAATTTTCACGTAGCTAAAATGAGAAAAATTTTCCAATCTTGTTTTACCCATAACTTCTTCATTTTAAATCCGTTTTGAGTGAATCAAATTGCTATGATTTCATATTGAACTCTATTTTATGAATCTAAACAGAAAAAGTATAGGTTTATAGTCATAAAAATAAGTTACAAGTCGTTTTTGTAAAGGTAGTCATTTCAGTCGAAAGAACGACGTCTAGATGACCATTTTAGAAAACATACTTCCACTTTGAGTTTAACCATAATTTTTGGATATAGTTTCATGTTCATAATAAAAATCATTTTCTCAGAATAACAACTTTTAAATCAAAGTTTATCATAGTTTTTAATTAACTAACCCAAAACAGCCCGCGGTGTTACTACGACGGCGTAAATCCGGTTTTACGGTGTTTTTCGTGTTTCCAGGTTTTAAATCATTAAGTTAGCATATCATATAGATATAGAACATGTATTTAGTTGATTTTAAAAGTCAAGTCAGAAGGATTAACTTTTGTTTGCGAACAAGTTTAGAATTAACTAAACTATGTTCTAGTGATTACAAGTTTAAACCTTCGAATAAGATAGCTTTATATGTATGAATCGAATGATGTTATGAACATCATTACTACCTTAATTTCCTTGGATAAACCTACTGGAAAAGAGAAAAATGGATCTAGCTTCAATGGATCCTTGGATGGCTCGAAGTTCTTGAAGCAGAATCATGACACGAAAACAAGTTCAAGTAAGATCATCACTTGAAATAAGATTGTTATAGTTATAGAAATTGAACCAAAGTTTGAATATGATTATTACCTTGTATTAGAATGATAACCTACTGTAAGAAACAAAGATTTCTTGAGGTTGGATGATCACCTTACAAGATTGGAAGTGAGCTAGCAAACTTGAAAGTATTCTTGATTTTATGAAACTAGAACTTTTGGAATTTATGAAGAACACTTAGAACTTGAAGATAGAACTTGAGAGAGATCAATTAGATGAAGAAAATTGAAGAATGAAAGTGTTTGTAGGTGTTTTTGGTCGTTGGTGTATGGATTAGATATAAAGGATATGTAATTTTGTTTTCATGTAAATAAGTCATGAATGATTACTCATATTTTTGTAATTTTATGAGATATTTCATGCTAGTTGCCAAATGATGGTTCCCACATGTGTTAGGTGACTCACATGGGCTGCTAAGAGCTGATCATTGGAGTGTATATACCAATAGTACATACATCTAAAAGCTGTGTATTGTACGAGTACGAATACGGGTGCATACGAGTAGAATTGTTGATGAAACTGAACGAGGATGTAATTGTAAGCATTTTTGTTAAGTAGAAGTATTTTGATAAGTGTATTGAAGTCTTTCAAAAGTGTATAAATACATATTAAAACACTACATGTATATACATTTTAACTGAGTCGTTAAGTCATCGTTAGTCGTTACATGTAAGTGTTGTTTTGAAACCTTTAGGTTAACGATCTTGTTAAATGTTGTTAACCCAATGTTTATAATATCAAATGAGATTTTAAATTATTATATTATCATGATATTATCATGTATGAATATCTCTTAATATGATATATATACATTAAATGTCTTTACAACGATAATCGTTACATATATGTCTCGTTTAAAAATCATTAAGTTAGTAGTCTTGTTTTTACATATGTAGTTCATTGTTAATATACTTTATGATATGTTTTCTTATCATAGTATCATGTTAACTATATATATATATATATCCATATATATGTCATCATATAGTTTTTACAAGTTTTAACGTTCATGAATCACCGATCAACTTGGGTGGTCAATTATCTATATGAAACATATTTCAATTAATCAAGTCTTAACAAGTTTGATTGCTTAACATGTTGGAAACATTTAATCATGTAAATATCAATCTCAATTAATATATATAAACATGGAAAAGTTCGGGTCACTACAGTACCTACCCGTTAAATAAATTTCGACCCGAAATTTTAAGCTGTTGAAGGTGTTGACGAATCTTCTGGAAATAGATGCGGGTATTTCTTCTTCATCTGATCTTCACGCTCCCAGGTGAACTCGGGTCCTCTACGAGCATTCCATCGAACCTTAACAATTGGTATCTTGTTTTGCTTAAGTCTTTTAACCTCACGATCCATTATTTCGACGGGTTCTTCGATGAATTGAAGTTTTTCGTTGATTTGGATTTCATCTAACGGAATAGTGAGATCTTCTTTAGCAAAACATTTCTTTAAATTCGAGACGTGGAAAGTGTTATGTACAGCCGCGAGTTGTTGAGGTAACTCTAGTCGGTAAGCTACTGGTCCGACACGATCAATAATCTTGAATGGTCCAATATACCTTGGATTTAATTTCCCTCGTTTACCAAATCGAACAACGCCTTTCCAAGGTGCAACTTTAAGCATGACCATCTCTCCAATTTCAAATTCTATATCTTTTCTTTTAATGTCAGCGTAGCTCTTTTGTCGACTTTGGGCGGTTTTCAACCGTTGTTGAATTTGGATGATCTTCTCGGTAGTTTCTTGTATAATCTCCGGACCCGTAATCTGTCTATCCCCCACTTCACTCCAACAAATCGGAGACCTGCACTTTCTACCATAAAGTGCTTCAAACGGCGCCATCTCAATGCTTGAATGGTAGCTGTTGTTGTAGGAAAATTCTGCTAACGGTAGATGTCGATCCCAACTGTTTCCGAAATCAATAACACATGCTCGTAGCATGTCTTCAAGCGTTTGTATCGTCCTTTCGCTCTGCCCATCAGTTTGTGGATGATAGGCAGTACTCATGTCTAGACGAGTTCCTAATGCTTGCTGTAATGTCTGCCAGAATCTTGAAATAAATCTGCCATCCCTATCAGAGATAATAGAGATTGGTATTCCATGTCTGGAGACGACTTCCTTCAAATACAGTCGTGCTAACTTCTCCATCTTGTCATCTTCTCTTATTGGCAGGAAGTGTGCTGATTTGGTGAGACGATCAACTATTACCCAAATAGTATCAAAACCACTTGCAGTCCTTGGCAATTTAGTGATGAAATCCATGGTAATGTTTTCCCATTTCCATTCCGGGATTTCGGGTTGTTGAAGTAGACCTGATGGTTTCTGATGCTCAGCTTTGACCTTAGAACACGTCAAACATTCTCCTACATATTTAGCAACATCGGCTTTCATACCCGGCCACCAAAAATGTTTCTTGAGATCCTTGTACATCTTCCCCGTTCCAGGATGTATTGAGTATCTGGTTTTATGAGCTTCTCTAAGTACCATTTCTCTCATATCTCCAAATTTTGGTACCCAAATCCTTTCAGCCCTATACCGGGTTCCGTCTTCCCGAATATTAAGATGCTTCTCCGATCCTTTGGGTATTTCATCCTTTAAATTTCCCTCTTTTAAAACTCCTTGTTGCGCCTCCTTTATTTGAGTAGTAATGTTATTATGAATCATTATATTCATAGATTTTACTCGAATGGGTTCTCTGTCCTTCCTGCTCAAGGCATCGGCTACCACATTTGCCTTCCCCGGGTGGTAACGAATCTCAAAGTCGTAATCATTCAATAATTCAATCCACCTACGCTGCCTCATATTCAGTTGTTTCTGATTAAATATGTGTTGAAGACTTTTGTGGTCGGTATATATAATACTTTTGACCCCATATAAGTAGTGCCTCCAAGTCTTTAATGCAAAAACAACCGCGCCTAATTCCAAATCATGCGTCGTATAATTTTGTTCGTGAATCTTCAATTGTCTAGACGCATAAGCAATCACCTTCGTTCGTTGCATTAATACACAACCGAGACCTTGCTTTGATGCATCACAATAAATCACAAAATCATCATTCCCTTCAGGCAATGACAATATAGGTGCCGTAGTTAGCTTTTTCTTCAATAACTGAAACGCTTTCTCTTGTTCATCATTCCATTCAAATTTCTTCCCTTTATGCGTTAATGCAGTCAAGGGTTTTGCTATTCTGGAAAAGTCTTGGATGAACCTTCTGTAGTAACCAGCTAGTCCTAAAAACTGGCGTATGTGTTTCGGAGTTTTCGGGGTTTCCCACTTTTCAACAGTTTCTATCTTTGCCGGATCCACCTTAATACCTTCTTTGTTCACTATGTGACCGAGGAATTGAACTTCTTCCAACCAAAATGCACACTTTGAAAACTTAGCGTACAATTCTTCCTTCCTCAATACTTCTAACACCTTTCTCAAATGTTCACCGTGTTCTTGGTCATTCTTTGAGTAAATAAGTATGTCATCAATGAAAACAATGACAAACTTGTCAAGGTATGGTCCACACACTCGGTTCATAAGGTCCATGAACACAGCTGGTGCATTAGTTAAACCAAACGGCATGACCATAAACTCATAATGACCGTAACGTGTTCTGAAAGCAGTCTTTGGAATATCATCTTCTTTCACCCGCATTTGATGATACCCGGAACGTAAGTCAATCTTTGAATAAACAGACGAGCCTTGTAGTTGATCAAATAAGTCGTCGATTCTCGGTAGTGGGTAGCGGTTCTTGATGGTAAGTTTGTTCAACTCTCGGTAGTCGATACACAACCTGAATGTACCATCTTTCTTCTTGACAAACAAAACAGGAGCTCCCCACGGTGATGTGCTTGGTCGAATGAAACCACGCTCTAAAAGTTCTTGTAATTGGCTTTGTAGTTCTTTCATCTCGCTGGGTGCGAGTCTGTAAGGAGCACGAGCTATTGGTGCAGCTCCTGGTACAAGATCTATTTGAAATTCAACGGATCGATGTGGGGGTAATCCCGGTAATTCTTTCGGAAATACATCGGGAAATTCTTTTGCAATGGGAACATCATTGATGCTCTTTTCTTCAGTTTGTACTTTCTCGACGTGTGCTAGAACAGCATAGCAACCTTTTCTTATTAGTTTTTGTGCCTTCAAATTAATAATAAGATGTAGCTTCGTGTTGCCCTTTTCTCCGTACACCATTAAGGGTTTTCCTTTTTCTCGTATAATGCGAATTGCATTTTTGTAACAAACGATCTCCGCTTTCACTTCTTTCAACCAGTCCATACCGATTATCACATCAAAACTCCCTAACTCTACTGGTATCAAATCAATCTTAAATGTTTCGCTAACCAGTTTAATTTCTCGATTCCGACATATATTATCTGCTGAAATAAATTTACCATTTGCTAATTCGAGTAAAAATTTACTATCCAAAGGCGTCAATGGACAACTTAATTTAGCACAAAAATCTCTACTCATATAGCTTCTATCCGCACCCGAATCAAATAAAACGTAAGCAGATTTATTGTCAATAAGAAACGTACCCGTAACAAGCTCCGGGTCTTCCTGTGCCTCTACCGCATTAATATTGAAAACTCTTCCACGGCCTTGTCCATTCGTGTTCTCCTGGTTCGGGCAATTTCTAATAATGTGGCATGGTTTTCCACATTTATAACAAACTACATTGGCATAACTTGCTCCGACACTACTTGCTCCGCCATTACTCGTTCCGACACCATTTGTTCCTTTCGTTCTATTAACCCCTGGTCCGTAGACCTCACACTTCGCCGCGCTATGACCATTTCTTTTACACTTGTTGCAAAATTTGGTGCAGAACCCCGAGTGATTCTTTTCACACCTTTGGCATAGCTGCTTCTGATTGTTGTTGTTGTTGCGGTTATTATTGTTGTTGGGATGATTGTTGTAGTTGCTGTTGTTGTTGTTGTTGTTGTTGTTGTTGGGCCGTTTGTTGTAGTTGCGATTGATGTTGCGATTGTTGGGATAATTGTTGCGATTATTGTTGTAATTGCTGTTGTTGTTGTATTGGTGATTCTTATCACCGTTTTCCTCCCACTTTCTTTTGACTTGCTTCACATTGGCCTCTTCAGCAGTCTGTTCTTTAATTCTTTCTTCAATCTGGTTCACTAGTTTGTGAGCCATTCTACATGCCTGTTGTATGGAGGCGGGCTCGTGTGAACTTATATCTTCTTGGATTCTTTCCGGTAATCCTTTCACAAACGCGTCGATCTTCTCTTCCTCATCTTCGAATGCTCCCGGACACAATAGGCACAATTCTGTGAATCGTCTTTCGTACGTGGTAATATCAAATCCTTGGGTTCGTAACCCTCTAAGTTCTGTCTTGAGCTTATTGACCTCGGTTCTGGGACGGTACTTCTCGTTCATCAAGTGCTTGAATGCTGACCACGGTAGTGCGTACGCATCATCTTGTCCCACTTGCTCTAGATAGGTATTCCACCATGTTAACGCAGAACCTGTGAAGGTATGCGTAGCGTACTTCACTTTGTCCTCTTCAGTACACTTACTTATGGCAAACACCGATTCAACCTTCTCGGTCCACCGTTTCAATCCGATCGGTCCTTCGGTTCCATCAAATTCCAAAGGTTTGCAGGCAGTGAATTCTTTGTAGGTGCATCCTACACGATTTCCTGTACTGCTAGATCCAAGGTTATTGTTGGTATGTAGCGCAGCCTGTACTGCGGCTATGTTTGAAGCTAGAAAAGTACGGAATTCTTCTTCATTCATATTCACGGTGTGTCGAGTTGTCGGTGCCATTTCCTTCAAAATAGTTAAATGGAACAAGTTAATCATACAGAATATTAAGAGTAGTTAATAGTATTTCGTAGCATAATATGAACTCATTTATAAAAGCTTTTTCTTCATATTAGCGTTTTATAAGTTTAAATTCGGGTAGTACCTACCCGTTAAGTTCATACTTAGTAGCTAATATACAATTCAACTACTACAATTCTATATGAAAAACTGATTGTAATAATATTTCGCGTTCAAACTTTTATACAATATTTTACAAACTTACAATACCGCTTATTTTACATAAAGCATGAAATATAGCACACAATAACTTTGATACAAGATAGTTGTGAAGACAATTCTAGCTAGTACACAAGTCGTTCAGCAAAGGCAATAAAGACACGTAATTCATACGTCCAGAAACAAGTCATGCATTCTGGTTTTACTAGGACTACTTCCCATCCTTGGTCTTGTGCAACATAACCGTTATGGCCGTTGATAAGACAGCGTGTTGTAACGTCATCAAAGGGACGAGGGTTACGTAATGTCCAACAGTCCCGTAATAATCTAAAAACCTCATTTCTTACCCCAATTACCGACTCCGTCACTTGTGGAAACGTTTTGTTTAATAGTTGTAGCCCGATGTTCTTGTTCTCACTTTGGTGAGAAGCGAACATTACTAATCCGTAAGCATAACATGCTTCTTTATGTTGCATGTTAGCCGCTTTTTCTAAATCACGAAGTCCAATATTCGGATATATTGAGTCAAAATAATTTCTTAACCCGTTGCGTAAAATAGCATTTGGGTTCCCCGCAATATATGCGTCAAAGTAAACACATCGTAACTTATGGGTTTCCCAATGTGATATCCCCCATCTTTCAAACGAAAGTCTCTTATAAACCAAGACATTCTTGGAACGTTCTTCGAATGTCTTACAAACTGATCTCGCCTTAAATAGTTGTGCCGAAGAATTCTGGCCGACTCTAGACAAGATTTCATCAATCATGTCTCCGGGTAGGTCTCTTAAAATATTGGGTTGTCTATCCATTTTGTGTTTTTAAACTGTAAAATAGACAAGAGTTAGTTTCATAAAAAAAATACTTATTAATACAAGCAATTTTTACATATATCATAAAGCATAAGAACACTATATTACATATATTACACCACACGAATACAATTATCTTATTCCGACTCGCTCGTTTCTTCTTCTTCGGTTTTGGTTCGTTTTGCCAAGTTTCTAGGGATATATGATGTTCCCCTAATACGAGCCGTCGTTGTCCACATTGGTTTAGAAAAACCTGGTGGTTTAGAGGTTCCCGGGTCATTGTTACAACTTAAGGACTTCGGGGGTTGACGATACATATAAAGTTCATCGGGGTTGGAATTAGATTTCTCTATTTTTATGCCCTTTCCCTTATTATTTTCTTTTGCCTTTTTAAATTCAGTTGGGGTAATTTCTATAACATCATCGGAATTCTCGTCGGAATCCGATTCATCGGAGAATTGGTAATCCTCCCAATATTTTGCTTCCTTGGCGGAAACACCATTGACCATAATTAACTTTGGTCGGTTGGTTAAGGATTTTCTTTTACTTAACCGTTTTATTATTTCCCCCACCGGTTCTATTTCTTCATCCGGTTCCGATTCTTCTTCCGGTTCCGATTCTTCTTCCGGTTCCGACTCTTCTTCCGGTTCCTCTTCGGGAACTTGTGAATCAGTCCACAAATCATTCCAATTTACATTTGACTCTTCATTATTATTAGGTGAGTCAATGGGACTTGTTCTAGAGGTTGACATCTATCACATAATATCAAACACGTTAAGAGATTAATATATCACATAATATTCATATGTTAAAAATATATAGTTTCCAACAAAAATGTTAAGCAATCATTTTTAAAGAAAACACGGTCGAAGTCCAGACTCACTAATGCATCCTAACAAACTCGATAAGACACACTAATGCAAATTTTCTGGTTCTCTAAGACCAACGCTCGGATACCAACTGAAATGTCCCGTTCTTATTGATTAAAAACGTTCCATATTAATTGATTTCGTTGCGAGGTTTTGACCTCTATATGAGACGTTTTTCAAAGACTGCATTCATTTTTAAAACAAACCATAACCTTTATTTCATAAATAAAGGTTTAAAAAGCTTTACGTAGATTATCAAATAATGATAATCTAAAATATCCTGTTTACACACGACCATTACATAATGGTTTACAATACAAATATGTTACATCGAAATCAGTTTCTTGAATGCAGTTTTTACACAATATCATACAAACATGGACTCCAAATCTTGTCCTTATTTTAGTATGCAACAGCGGAAGCTCTTAATATTCACCTGAGAATAAACATGCTTTAAACGTCAACAAAAATGTTGGTGAGTTATAGGTTTAACCTATATATATCAAATCGTAACAATAGACCACAAGATTTCATATTTCAATACACATCCCATACATAGAGATAAAAATCATTCATATGGTGAACACCTGGTAACCGACAATAACAAGATGCATATATAAGAATATCCCCATCATTCCGGGACACCCTTCGGATATGATATAAATTTCGAAGTACTAAAGCATCCGGTACTTTGGATGGGGTTTGTTAGGCCCAATAGATCTATCTTTAGGATTCGCGTCAATTAGGGTGTCTGTTCCCTAATTCTTAGATTACCAGACTTAATAAAAAGGGGCATATTCGATTTCGATAATTCAACCATAGAATGTAGTTTCACGTACTTGTGTCTATTTTGTAAATCATTTATAAAACCTGCATGTATTCTCATCCCAAAAATATTAGATTTTAAAAGTGGGACTATAACTCACTTTCACAGATTTTTACTTCGTCGGGAAGTAAGACTTGGCCACTGTTGATTCACGAACCTATAACAATATATACATATATATTAAAGTATGTTCAAAATATATTTACAACACTTTTAATATATTTTGATGTTTTAAGTTTATTAAGTCAGCTGTCCTCGTTAGTAACCTATAACTAGTTGTCCACAGTTAAATGTACAGAAATAAATCGATAAATATTATCTTGAATCAATCCACGACCCAGTGTATACGTATCTCAGTATTGATCACAACTCAAACTATATATATTTTGGAATCAACCTCAACCCTGTATAGCTAACTCCAACATTCACATATAGAGTGTCTATGGTTGTTCCGAAATATATATAGATGTGTCGACATGATAGGTCGAAACATTGTATACTTGTCTATGGTATCTCAAGATTACATAATATACAATACAAGTTGATTAAGTTATGGTTGGAATAGATTTGTTACCAATTTTCACGTAGCTAAAATGAGAAAAATTTTCCAATCTTGTTTTACCCATAACTTCTTCATTTTAAATCCGTTTTGAGTGAATCAAATTGCTATGATTTCATATTGAACTCTATTTTATGAATCTAAACAGAAAAAGTATAGGTTTATAGTCATAAAAATAAGTTACAAGTCGTTTTTGTAAAGGTAGTCATTTCAGTCGAAAGAACGACGTCTAGATGACCATTTTAGAAAACATACTTCCACTTTGAGTTTAACCATAATTTTTGGATATAGTTTCATGTTCATAATAAAAATCATTTTCTCAGAATAACAACTTTTAAATCAAAGTTTATCATAGTTTTTAATTAACTAACCCAAAACAGCCCGCGGTGTTACTACGACGGCGTAAATCCGGTTTTACGGTGTTTTTCGTGTTTCCAGGTTTTAAATCATTAAGTTAGCATATCATATAGATATAGAACATGTGTTTAGTTGATTTTAAAAGTCAAGTCAGAAGGATTAACTTTTGTTTGCGAACAAGTTTAGAATTAACTAAACTATGTTCTAGTGATTACAAGTTTAAACCTTCGAATAAGATAGCTTTATATGTATGAATCGAATGATGTTATGAACATCATTACTGCCTTAATTTCCTTGGATAAACCTACTGGAAAAGAGAAAAATGGATCTAGCTTCAATGGATCCTTGGATGGCTCGAAGTTCTTGAAGCAGAATCATGACACGAAAACAAGTTCAAGTAAGATCATCACTTGAAATAAGATTGTTATAGTTATAGAAATTGAACCAAAGTTTGAATATGATTATTACCTTGTATTAGAATGATAACCTACTGTAAGAAACAAAGATTTCTTGAGGTTGGATGATCACCTTACAAGATTGGAAGTGAGCTAGCAAACTTGAAAGTATTCTTGATTTTATGAAACTAGAACTTTTGGAATTTATGAAGAACACTTAGAACTTGAAGATAGAACTTGAGAGAGATCAATTAGATGAAGAAAATTGAAGAATGAAAGTGTTTGTAGGTGTTTTTGGTCGTTGGTGTATGGATTAGATATAAAGGATATGTAATTTTGTTTTCATGTAAATAAGTCATGAATGATTACTCATATTTTTGTAATTTTATGAGATATTTCATGCTAGTTGCCAAATGATGGTTCCCACATGTGTTAGGTGACTCACATGGGCTGCTAAGAGCTGATCATTGGAGTGTATATACCAATAGTACATACATCTAAAAGCTGTGTATTGTACGAGTACGAATACGGGTGCATACGAGTAGAATTGTTGATGAAACTGAACGAGGATGTAATTGTAAGCATTTTTGTTAAGTAGAAGTATTTTGATAAGTGTATTGAAGTCTTTCAAAAGTGTATAAATACATATTAAAACACTACATGTATATACATTTTAACTGAGTCGTTAAGTCATCGTTAGTCGTTACATGTAAGTGTTGTTTTGAAACCTTTAGGTTAACGATCTTGTTAAATGTTGTTAACCCAATGTTTATAATATCAAATGAGATTTTAAATTATTATATTATCATGATATTATCATGTATGAATATCTCTTAATATGATATATATACATTAAATGTCTTTACAACGATAATCGTTACATATATGTCTCGTTTAAAAATCATTAAGTTAGTAGTCTTGTTTTTACATATGTAGTTCATTGTTAATATACTTTATGATATGTTTTCTTATCATAGTATCATGTTAACTATATATATATATATATCCATATATATGTCATCATATAGTTTTTACAAGTTTTAACGTTCATGAATCACCGATCAACTTGGGTGGTCAATTATCTATATGAAACATATTTCAATTAATCAAGTCTTAACAAGTTTGATTGCTTAACATGTTGGAAACATTTAATCATGTAAATATCAATCTCAATTAATATATATAAACATGGAAAAGTTCGGGTCACTACAATTACCATATCTCCTTCATTAAACTCAATTGGTCACCTCCGCTTATCCGCATACGACTTTTGTCGATCTTGCGCCGCTTTGAGGCGGACACGAATCACATCAATCTTTTGGTTAGTCTCAAGAACCACTTCGATACCACTAACTTCTCTTTGACCCACCTCACCCCAACAAATCGGGGTTCGGCATCGTCGCCCATAGAGCATCTCATATGGTGGCATTCCAATACTAGAAGCTATTATTGTACGAGAATTTCACCAATGGAAAATGCTCATCCCAACTTCCACTAAAATCAATTACACACGCCCGAAGCATACCCTCCAAGGTTTGGATGGTCCTTTTGCTTTGACCGTCCGTTTGAGGATGAAAAGCGGCGCTCAACTTTACTTGAGTACCCATTTAGGTATGAAACTTACCCCAAAATCGAGAAGTAAAACGCGTATCTTGATCTGAAACAATAGACACCGGTACCCCGTGCCTCAAAATCACTTCTTTAATGAACAACCTTGCCAACATCTCCGACGAAATCGCCTCACGTATGGGAAGGAACATGGCACATTTCGTCAACCGATCAACGATTACCCAAATTGTATCATATTGGGTTCTTGCTGTAGCGACCCCAAGCAAATCGTCATTGACGGCGCCGACTACTTAGGTCCCGTAGCATGGTCGTAGTCCCTATATGAGACTCGTTTGACCAAAATTATGTCGCGTTCACTTGAAAGGTACAAAGTTTAGTTTACCAAACGGATCGACAATAAGTTTAAGTTTACAAAGTTATAAAGTATAAATGAAATAACTTGCGACATAATTAGTTTGAAACCACAGTTGCTATAAATAGCGTAAGTAAGTAGACAAATGTTTGAATCCAAAGGTGCTATCACTAGCGTATGCATGTATGTATGCTTGACTCCAAGCATGAAATCAGAGTGTATGCATGTATGCTTGACCCCAAGCAAGTATGAATGTACGCGGAAGCATGTAGCAAATAGCCATGTATGAACCTGAGAAACATATAGAAAACTGTCAACGAAAAACGTTGGTGAAATCATAGATGTATTTGTAAACGTTGTTTTTGAACCACAAGATTTAGTATTCCCATAGTTGATTATCAAAATCGTTTGCATTCCAAAAGTATTGTTCGCGAGCACCCAATTATCAAGACTTAACGTTTCCTTCCATTGAACCCCATCACTATAGTGTTAGAACATACACTGTTTCTCAAAAATATATTTCACCCGTAGACGGTAGCGAACCGTCCGTAGTGAGGGTTTGTCAAACCCGTATGGCCACACAATATAAGTTCTCGCTTACACCCTGCAAGTGTAACTAATGATAATCGAATTGAGGATTTTTGTTCTAACTCGCTGTGGAATGTTTGTTTTCCTTGTACTTGTGTTCAAAGTATAAAAGTAAGTAGCACCAAATGTAACAAAGTATATGTTTCTCAGCCCACAATTTAAAGTATAAAAAGTTGTTGAAAAGGTGGGACTATGATCTCACCTCGAGTGCACGAGTATAAAAGTACTTCAACAAGTAAACGTGTGCATGAAAGTTGCTTAGCCTTGACCTAAACAAGTAAGTTATATCAATTAACCGGTTACGACACAAAGTCGGGTGAAATGTGTTCAATTAGTCCTATGGCTCGTTACGACTCGATTAAGTATAGCATGTGAATCACGTTGTCAAGTTTCATACAAGAAACAAGTATAAAAGCATGTTAGAATGATTGTATAAAAGTTTGGTTAAGTTTGACTAAAAGTCAAACTTGGTCAAAGTCAACGAAAAAGTCAACACGTTCGGGTTCGGTCCCGAACTATTTTTCTGAGGTTTTTATTCATATATAAGCATATTAGAACAAGTTTCATGTGAATCGGAGGTCGATAGCTAGTCAAACATTTCGCGTGAAATGGGACAAAGTGGGCAGAATCTGGCCAGGCCAGATTGCGCGCCGCGCGGGGAAGGGGCGCGCCGCGCCACCCTCTGTGCAGAGAATTCTGGTCAGTTTTCAAAGTAAGCACGAACCAAAACACAACCAATCACATTTTATGATCCGCAAACAATTAGAACATGTATTTTATATCATCGGAAAGCTATTTCGACAAGGAATACAACTAACCACATATCATCAATCAAAAACATCATTTACAATAACCGAAAACTCGTCAATTGATCAAGGAAGGTTTATTTTCAAAGTTTCAAGTTCGTAAAACGTATTTTGAGTTCCGGGAATCCAATTCACACATATGATATGCCGTTTTGAAGGTAATGAAGCATACATTACTACTAAACACTAACAATTAACATTTCATGGCATTTAAGCATCCAAAAGTTCATGTCAAAAACTATCAAACCCTAGTCAAACATCACAAAATCATTAATCGGGTTTTTGAAGTTTTCTTAATCAACCTACACATCCAAATGTGGCTAATGATACTAGTAACACAATTAAAACATGCACTTTAACAATCTAACAACATTAACTCATCCAAAATCAAAGATTAAGCATACACTTTTCATTTTCAAGCTAGTTACACCAAAACATCAAGATCGAACATACAAATCATATATTCATGTTATACACGAGCCATAGACACTAACTAACAACATTTCAAGTCAAAAACACGAATTTAGAGAAAATTTAGTGTTTTAGAAATGTTACCCAAAATGGATGAAATTGGTACCAAATCGAAGAGGATGATGAGAGGATCACGAATATGTAATTTGTTTTGAAGTTTGCTTCCCGATCCGAATTTAGATGATGAATTATGTTTGTGTTCTTGAGAGAAAAAGAAAGAAAGAGAGAGAGAGGGGGAGGGATTGAATGGTGGAAAAATGGGTTGACTAGTTGACCTAGTCAACTAGTTTGCCCATTTGGCAACTCCGGTCCCTCGAGTTTCAAAGCGGGTGCGGGATTTAACCGATCGAATATTTTTAAAACGCAAGTTAACGAGAGATGTTATAATTAAATGACGGAATTATTATGAACGTTAGTCGACGGAAACTACGAATTTAAATAACGAAAGGTAATATTTAAAAGAAAAAGACGGTGTTAGAAATAAATTTAACGGAAAAAGGCGGGATGTTACATTACCTACACCTTAAAAGAAATTTCGTCCCGAAATTTAGTTGGAAGTAGTAGTTGTTGAATCTTACTCGAGATTTTGTGTTGCCAATTCTACGAATGAGGGAGAAGTACGTTCTAGGGTATTTCAACGAATTTTGACGGTCGGGGTTTTACGTTGTTTCAGAGTTTGGTTTCATGATTCAAAATTTCAACCGGTCCTCCTAGGAAGCGGAGTTTGTCATCGATAGTAAGCTCATCGAAAAGGATAACAAGTTCTTGTTCCACAAGACACTTCTTTATGTTTAATACATCGAATGTAGGATGAACGGAGACTCAATTGAGTCTGAAATCCAAACGGCTAACAGCGGGTCCAAAACACCCCAAGAATTTAAAGGATCAGAATATCGCGGATTTAGCTTCCTACGTTTTCCCGAAACGGATTAAACCTTTCCAAGGTGCGACTCTTAACGTGACGCGGTTTCCCACGTGGAATTTGAAATGTTTACGTCTAACATCGGCGTAGCTCTTGGTGATTACGAGTCGCGTAGGGTTTTACCCGAATATGAATAAATTTTCTCGGTTGCTCATGAATAACCTCGGCCCCGGTGAATTGATCATCGTTTACTTGGTTCGACAAAGGAGCATGACGTTTCCGGTCATATAAGGTTTCGAAGGCGTGGCGTCAATACTCGAATGAAAATCATTGTAGTACGAGGATTCGGTTAAAGGAAAAATACTTTTCTCAAGTAAATTTGAAGTTGATAACACAAATTCGTATTACGGTTTCCAAGGTTTGAATCGTATGTTTGTTCGGTCCGTCGGGTTGTGGTTGATGTGCGGTACTCATGTCTAAACGTGGTCCCAAGGCTTTTTGTAAGGCACTCCAAAATCTAGAAGTGAAACGAGGATCTCGATCCGAAACGGGGTACATTTCCCTAAGGCATATTGAACAAGTTTGCTAGGAATTGAAAACGTTAGCTAGGACAAGTTTCTCAAGAAAATTCGCGTAGCGAACGATTTATCAGTTTCCAAAAACGTTCGTCGGGGCAAGTCCTCATCGGTTTCTGAAAGAAAAACGTTCGTCGGAACTATTCACCCTCGAGGTGAATACTAGTATAACGTGGAGAGTCTCTCTCCATTGGGAATTTAGAATAAGGACCTCCTGAACCGGAAGTACGAGGGTGATGCAAAAGAAGTTTCCGCCTCGGTGCGAGCATAACGAGTAAATCGTAATTAGTCAATAAGACTGTGCGAGGACGAGATAGTATACACGTGTAACATACGGTTGAAGTCGAGAGGAATCGGTAATTCATTCGGAAGCATAAGTATAGTTCGACAAAAGTCGAAGGGGTGTCCCCGGTATGGTTGTTATCAATATTCTCGGAGTTTTCGGATGTCCAAACATGAAAGGATGAAGTCATGTACATGGCACATGGTGGTGTTTAGGTTGATCGAGTCTAACCACCATCACGCGTCACTAGAACTTTGGTATGTCTTACCGTAATATAACTACGTTGATCGAGTGTAGTTATATTATGCTAACTCATACCTCCATTCCCACATCACTCCATAGACTCAAGTTCGTGTCATCGCGAAAATCTAAAATGAACAAAATGTAACGACGTCTCAAACGTGACTCGTATTAAATCGAAATAGTTTCTACAACTCTAAAGAAGCGTTTCCCCGCGGGAAGAGTATAAATGATTGTTAACGTCAAATCGGTTCGATTCAAACAATAATGTATTTAGGTATAAAAAGAGTAACGAGTCATGATAACAAGTAGTACGCAACCGTAGCGATAAATAGTGATGACGATACTCATCTAGAGTAGTGATGGTAGTAACACTAAAAAGTAGATAGTAAGAAACACCAGTGGGAAACCGATAGTAAGTTGAAACGGTGGCAAATAACAATCCGGGAGACAGAGTTCCCGAACGAGTGTGACTAACGAAGTCGTCGTCATCCATACGTGTATGAATCATGAATTTACGTGTGTTACCAAAAAGTGGCGGAATACGAGTTCGTATGATGAAAGGTTGGGTACCATTAAAAAGTTTTCCTAAGAATGATTCAAGTATAATGCACAAGTAGTCAAGTAAGTGCTATCTATAGCAAATGTATGTCAGAATGCAATGATAACTATCCGGTTGTAGTCTAGACTCACTAATGCGTCCTAACGACTCTGTTAGACACACTAATGCACGTCCTAGTTCCCTACAACCAACGCTCTGATACCATCTGTAGCGACAGATGGGGTAGAAACCCACCCAGTGCCTTTCCAGCTAACCGCTTGGTGACCACTGAGTGTACCTCAGACACTGATTTTACGGCCCGCATTTCTGCCAAACTGCCAACCCTCAAATTCCAAGGGATCGCAAGGGGTAAGAGCCAATGCTTCGTCACAGGTAACACTGTGAGAACCCCCTCTACGATTAACCCGCCAAAAAGCATAGTCCGTATGAGTGCCCGGCCTGACAGCCGGCGCGCGTGACTACCTTTACGGCTAAGGTTAAACCTGGCTCTGATACCATCTGTAGCGACCCCAAGCAAATCGTCATTGACGGCGCCGACTACTTAGGTCCCGTAGCGTGGTCGTAGTCCCTATATGAGACTCGTTTGACCAAAATTATGTCGCGTTCACTTGAAAGGTACAAAGTTTAGTTTACCAAACGGATCGACAATAAGTTTAAGTTTACAAAGTTATAAAGTATAAATGAAATAACTTGCGACATAATTAGTTTGAAACCACAGTTGCTATAAATAGCGTAAGTAAGTAGACAAATGTTTGAATCCAAAGGTGCTATCACTAGCGTATGCATGTATGTATGCTTGACTCCAAGCATGAAATCAGAGTGTATGCATGTATGCTTGACCCCAAGCAAGTATGAATGTACGCGGAAGCATGTAGCAAATAGCCATGTATGAACCTGAGAAACATATAGAAAACTGTCAACGAAAAACGTTGGTGAAATCATAGATGTATTTGTAAACGTTGTTTTTGAACCACAAGATTTAGTATTCCCATAGTTGATTATCAAAATCGTTTGCATTCCAAAAGTATTGTTCGCGAGCACCCAATTATCAAGACTTAACGTTTCCTTCCATTGAACCCCATCACTATAGTGTTAGAACATACACTGTTTCTCAAAAATATATTTCACCCGTAGACGGTAGCGAACCGTCCGTAGTGAGGGTTTGTCAAACCCGTATGGCCACACAATATAAGTTCTCGCTTACACCCTGCAAGTGTAACTAATGATAATCGAATTGAGGATTTTTGTTCTAACTCGCTGTGGAATGTTTGTTTTCCTTGTACTTGTGTTCAAAGTATAAAAGTAAGTAGCACCAAATGTAACAAAGTATATGTTTCTCAGCCCACAATTTAAAGTATAAAAAGTTGTTGAAAAGGTGGGACTATGATCTCACCTCGAGTGCACGAGTATAAAAGTACTTCAACAAGTAAACGTGTGCATGAAAGTTGCTTAGCCTTGACCTAAACAAGTAAGTTATATCAATTAACCGGTTACGACACAAAGTCGGGTGAAATGTGTTCAATTAGTCCTATGGCTCGTTACGACTCGATTAAGTATAGCATGTGAATCACGTTGTCAAGTTTCATACAAGAAACAAGTATAAAAGCATGTTAGAATGATTGTATAAAAGTTTGGTTAAGTTTGACTAAAAGTCAAACTTGGTCAAAGTCAACGAAAAAGTCAACACGTTCGGGTTCGGTCCCGAACTATTTTTCTGAGGTTTTTATTCATATATAAGCATATTAGAACAAGTTTCATGTGAATCGGAGGTCGATAGCTAGTCAAACATTTCGCGTGAAATGGGACAAAGTGGGCAGAATCTGGCCAGGCCAGATTGCGCGCCGCGCGGGGAAGGGGCGCGCCGCGCCACCCTCTGTGCAGAGAATTCTGGTCAGTTTTCAAAGTAAGCACGAACCAAAACACAACCAATCACATTTTATGATCCGCAAACAATTAGAACATGTATTTTATATCATCGGAAAGCTATTTCGACAAGGAATACAACTAACCACATATCATCAATCAAAAACATCATTTACAATAACCGAAAACTCGTCAATTGATCAAGGAAGGTTTATTTTCAAAGTTTCAAGTTCGTAAAACGTATTTTGAGTTCCGGGAATCCAATTCACACATATGATATGCCGTTTTGAAGGTAATGAAGCATACATTACTACTAAACACTAACAATTAACATTTCATGGCATTTAAGTATCCAAAAGTTCATGTCAAAAACTATCAAACCCTAGTCAAACATCACAAAATCATTAATCGGGTTTTTGAAGTTTTCTTAATCAACCTACACATCCAAATGTGGCTAATGATACTAGTAACACAATTAAAACATGCACTTTAACAATCTAACAACATTAACTCATCCAAAATCAAAGATTAAGCATACACTTTTCATTTTCAAGCTAGTTACACCAAAACATCAAGATCGAACATACAAATCATATATTCATGTTATACACGAGCCATAGACACTAACTAACAACATTTCAAGTCAAAAACACGAATTTAGAGAAAATTTAGTGTTTTAGAAATGTTACCCAAAATGGATGAAATTGGTACCAAATCGAAGAGGATGATGAGAGGATCACGAATATGTAATTTGTTTTGAAGTTTGCTTCCCGATCCGAATTTAGATGATGAATTATGTTTGTGTTCTTGAGAGAAAAAGAAAGAAAGAGAGAGAGAGGGGGAGGGATTGAATGGTGGAAAAATGGGTTGACTAGTTGACCTAGTCAACTAGTTTGCCCATTTGGCAACTCCGGTCCCTCGAGTTTCAAAGCGGGTGCGGGATTTAACCGATCGAATATTTTTAAAACGCAAGTTAACGAGAGATGTTATAATTAAATGACGGAATTATTATGAACGTTAGTCGACGGAAACTACGAATTTAAATAACGAAAGGTAATATTTAAAAGAAAAAGACGGTGTTAGAAATAAATTTAACGGAAAAAGGCGGGATGTTACACTTGCCGTTATTGGCAATTTAGTGATAAAATCCATGGTAAGATGCTCCCACTTCCACTTCGGGATCTCTAACGGTTGCACCATACCATATGGCTTTTGATGTTCGGCCTTAACTTGCAAGCAAGTAACACATTGCTCAACATACTTAACCACATCATGCTTTATACCAGGCCACCAATACTCCTTCTTCAAATCAAGATACATCTTTGTAGCACCCGGATGAATAGAATACTTCGATTTGTGCGCCTCATCGAGTAGCACCGCATGGTGACCACCCAATTTTGGCACCCACACCCGACCTTGAAAACACAACAACCCATGCATTCCTAGGACAATTGACTCCGTTTTTCCTTCAATTCGCTCTTCATGCTTATGATTAACAAATGCCTCAATTTGAACCTCACCGAGTTTCTCGAGAAAATCATTTGAGAGAATTGTTAGCAACGATTTTACTAGCAAACTCGAAACTTGATTCTTCCAGCTTAATACATCCGCAATCACATTAGCCTTACCCGGATGGTAAAGTATCTCAAGTTCATAATCTTTCAACAAGACCAACCACCACCGCTGTCGGTTGTTTAGGTCACGTTGATCAAAGAAGTACTTTAAATTCTTATGATCCGAATAAACCGTACACTTAACACCATAAAGATAATGGTGCCAAATTTTCAACGCATGAACCACCGCCGCCAACTCAAGATCATGAGTCGGGTAGTTCTTCTCGTGCTCTTTTAGCTGTCTCGAGGCATAAGCGATCACTTTACCCCTTTGCATAAGAACACAACCGAGCCCACTAATTGAGGCGTCACAATACACCACCATGTCTTCCACCCTTTCCGGTAACACTAGCACCGGAGCTTGACACAATTTGCTCTTCAATATTTGAAAAGCGATTTCTTGCTCATCACCCCATTCGAACTTCACATTTTTTCGATTTAGCTTCATTAAGGATGAAGAAATCTTGGAAAAATCTTGAATAAACTGACGATAATAACCGGCCAATCTGAGAAAACTTCGGACTTCTGTAGGTTTAGTCGGTCGTTCCCAACTCTTAACCGCCTCAATCTTTCCCGAATCTACTTTAATCCCCTCGTGATTTACAATATGGCCAAGGAATTGCATTTCCCTTAATCAAAATTCACACTTGAAGAATTTTGCATACAACTTATCCTTACGCAACGTCTTCAACAACTCACACAAATGATGCTCATGCTCCTTCATACTCTTTGAATAAATGAGTATGTCTTCAATGAACACAATTACCGGCTTGTCCAACATAGGTTGGTACACTCGGTTCATAAGGTCCATGAATGCCGCAGCGCATTCGTAAGACCAAAAGGCATCACAACAAACTCAAAATGCCCATAACACGTCCAAAATGCCGTCTTCTCAATATCTTTCTCACGAATCCGCATTGATGATAACCGGATCGTAAATCGATCTTAGAGAAATAACACGCACCTTGAAGTTGATCAAATAAATCGTCAATCCTAGGCAACGGATAACGATTCTTGATCGTCACCTTATTAAGCTCACGGTAATCAATGCACATACGCATACAACCGTCCTTCTTCACAAACAAGACCGGAGCACCCCATGGCGAGCTACTCGGTCGAATAAAACCATTTTCCAACAACTCTTGGGTTTGGGTCAACAATTCATGCATCTCATTTGGTGCCAAATGATAGGGAGTTTGGGCAATGGGATTCGCCCCCAGAACCAGATGTGAAACTCCACCTGTCTTACCGGCGGAACACCTGGTAAGTCGTCGGGAAAAACATCTTCAAATTCATTAACAACTGGAATAGATTTAATGGAAGGTGGCTCATCTCGGATATCAACCACATGGGCTAGATAAGCCATACCTCCACTAGACACAAGTTGACGTGCCCGAGCATAAGTACAAATAGGCACGGGACGCTTTCGAGCTTCACCATACACGATTAGCTCTCCCCCACTTGGGGTTCTTACCCTTATAAACTTCTCATGACAATTAAGATTAGCTCTATTATGATAGAGCCAATCCATACCCACCACGACATCAAATTCACCTAAAGTAATAGGAACTAAGTCGATATCAAACCTCTCAGTTCCGAAATCAATAACACAATTTTTATATATCCCATTAGCCAACGAGAACCTACCATCCGCGATCTCAACTTGTAAAGGAAAGTCTCGATCACATAAGGGACAATCTAAAGTAGCCGCATATTTTAAGGAAACATACGACATATCGGCACCACTATCAAACAGAACCTTAGCGGGTTTAGAGTTAACCAAGAAAGTACCTGAAACCACCTCGTTAAACTTCTAGCATCGTCGGTAGTCATCATGAAATTTTGACCTCTCACGGGCCCCGCCGCCTTTTCTAAACGTTTGGTGTTATCATTGCTCTTTTCCCCCAAACACAAATCAAGACACTCGGATTTTCGATGACCCTCTTTTCGGCAATTAAAGCATGTGATCTTACTAGCAGGAGGGTTAGTACAATCACGAGAATAGTGTCCCCTTTGGCCACAATTGAAACAAGTAGGAGTGTAGCCTCCCGGTCCCCCTTTCTTCACTCTTCCAACTAGAGGTGTAAACGAGCCGAGCCGAGCCCGAGCCCGAGCCCGAGCCCGACTAGGCTCGAGCTCGGCTCGTTCAAATTTTACTGAGCTCGAGCTCGAGCTCAGCTCGATTCGAGCCTTGAATATTAAGCTCGAGCTCGGCTCGTCTAGATTTATGCAAGCTCGAGCTCGGCTCGTTTATTTAAAAATAGTACTTTTTTAATATTATTTTTGTTTACGTAATTTATTTTTTATTTAAATTAGTGAACATTTTTATATCATATATGATTCAATTTACTTATTATATTGTGTATTTACATATAAAATAGTAACTATTTGTAATTACTTAGTATATTATTAACTTGAAATAATAAATAATGCATATATATAAAAAGCTCGTTTAGGCTCGCGAGCCTGTTCAAGCTTGATATAAGAAGGTCGAGCTCGTTTAGTAATCGATCCTAAAAACATGTTCAAGCTCGGGCTCGAGCTCGTTTAGGCTCGGCTCAAATCGAGTTTTTAATGAGTCGAGCTCGAGTAGCTCGCGAGTAGCTCGGCTCATTTACAGCCCTACTTCCAACACTTTCGGCCCCACTTTTTGCCTTTTTGCCCGGAGCACTACTAGCCTCAAACTTCCTCTTATTAAAAGAAGCATCACCTACTTTCGGAACGTCAGACTCAAAGCCCTTGGCCACATTAAATACTCGAAGAAGGACTTAACGTGACCAAGACTAATCTTCTTACGCATATCGTCATTCAAGGTCTTATGGAAGTCCTCCATCAATATACGGTCATTCTCGATATACTCGGGGCAAAACCGAACCTTAGCAAGAAAAGTAGCCTTTAGAGTGTTTAGGTTCATCGATCCTTGCCTCAAATTTCACAACTCATTCCGAATTCAGGTAAGATCAGCTTGAGTGCGATACTCTAAGAAGAATTCGGTCTTGAAATCATCCCAAGACAAACTCATAAAAGGCCCTTCACCCATCACTAAAATTTTATAATCCAACCAAGTCTTCACCGCACCCCTTAATAGGCTCGTAGCAAGCCTTGTCTTTTTATCAGGTGGGCATTCGCTCACCCGAAAACACCCTTCAACGTCGAATATCCACCTAGTGCTTATGAGAGGATCGGGATTCCCTTCGAAGATCGGAGGCTTAGTTAGCTTGAAGTCTTTGTAACTAAACCCCCTCCCATTAGTGTTGTCTGGAATACCATGATTAAGGAACCCCTCATCGGCACCACCCTCGACTTGAGGCATCGAAAACCTCTTCTCAAACTCTTCTTTCACCGCCTCACACACCCGTTCACTTATGAGATCGGTGATTTGTTCATCCAACATTTGTTGAAATATCTCTCTCACCTTCCCGGTGAACACCGTCGAATAATTCTCAAGTGTGGCCTCAATCTTGGCCGTAAGATCATCATCATTGTTATCACCCCCGCGACTTCGACCCTCAAGATCCACTCCACTTCGTGTCCTCATACTATAATTTAAAATAGATTAGTACACAATAAAAGACATGTCAAAACACTTAACAATCCCATCTTACTTGACGCTCTTCGTATTTCATTCATTTGACACGACGTGCAACCATACTAATGGTGGCCAATCATTAATACACTTGCACATCCTATCAAACTCCTTGATACAATGACCATTTCACTCGATGTTAACCGAAAGCACATACACAATTAACCCTAAGCAATAAAGTGCATACAATAATCTCGTGGTCCCGTAACCCGACAAGTCATGCATAAAACGTCCATTCAACCTAAGTCTAGGCTCCCGTCCCAAGGCAACCTAGATCCCTTAGGTCATGCTCTGATACCACTTGAAACGATCCCCAAACCGAATTAACAGTTAACTTATAAAAATATGACATTTTTTTTAAGAAATAGATCATCACAACCACCAATTGATTACAACCATCATTCAAAAGCTAATACAAGTTTAAGAAGTACATCAAGTTATTTGTTTACATCACCGATCTCACAAAACCCAAAAGTTTAACCAAAACGACCCCTTAATGAGCATGACCGTCGGGACCATTACCAAAAAGCGCCTTCATAATCCGCCACAAACAAGCTAGGCCAAACTCTTACCCTTGTCCTTCGATGTGCCAATATCTAAAAAAAGTAAACAACGAAGGAGTAAGCTACAAAGCTTAGTGAGTGTAATATTTATATGCATACATACATAAATCCCTTACTTGTACCATTTACAGAATTATCCGCATACAAGCTAGCATCACAAGTAACATAAATCCAAAATAACGCGTTACGCTACAACATGACAATATGGTTAACCATGCAAAATAGTGCTAGTCATCAAATGAAAGAGCACTACCAAACAAGTGCACATGGCCGCGAAGGTACCTTCCGGATGGCACCACCAAGTACACACGAACGTGGTCGCCGAAGAGTGTATTCGTTGAGTGACACTCACCACATCCTTAAACAATGTGTGGCCGCTGAAGAGTGAATAACACTCGCCATAATTACAATCACAAACATGGTAGCGAAGAGTGAGACCTTATGGGTACACTCACCACCTTGCACTAAATGGCCACGAAGATTGAACCTTACAATTGGTATCACTTGCCATATACAATACAAGCAAACAATCTATATATACACGCATATAAATACTCCACTCACCTTGAACAATTAGATGAGTCAAAACCAAGCTAGGACTTCAAGATTGCTCCAAAAGCAAGTTACCTAGCATAAATCACACAACATCAAGCTATGAACACTAGTAGCTTGACCCGAAACCCACAAGTGCAACTTTGACCCAAATTGCACTCAAAACATCAACTAGGTCAAACGAAACCCAATACCCCCAAATCACTAAAAACTAGTGATTTGGTCCCAAAGTCAACCCAATACATCTTATGGTCAAGGGTTAAAAGCACTTCATGACCCAAATTGGGTTTACACCCAAAATTGCTCAGGTTTACACCCAAAATTGCACTACCAAGAACACCCATTTAGGTTCCATTCATCAACAACATCACCAACATTTGTGATTATGCCCAATTTGCAGGCCTACAATGACCAAAATATCCTCTAACCCAAAACTCACCAACAAGGGTCAATCATCACCTATACTAGCTCTAAACACCCATTTATGAGCTAGATGAGTTAAATCAAGAACATGCAATCACAAACCCTAACCTTAAATCGAATGCAAATCGGAGTTAGGACTTACCACAAGTACCAAAAGATAGCTAGGAATGAGATGATCAAGATTAACACTTGCACTTTGGAATGGTTCAACCTCCTTCTTCTCCAAAACAAGCTTTCTCTCTCTAAAAGGTGGGTTTCTCACTCTAGAATGATAGAGAGTGTTTTAGTAGGTGGAAGATGAAATTGAGATGGATCTAGAACTGATCCTTTCACTAATAGGCCGTTCATGGGTGAAAAGACCCATTTCCCCTACTTAAACCCTTATAAAAATCTAATTTTAGCATATTGCCCCGCAGATAGGCGCGTTGCGGCCTTCTGGCCTGCGGCGCGGCTCCAAGTGTTATTCGGGACCAGAAACGTTTCACAAAACTGACCATCAGCTCAAAGCAAAAGGCGCGGCGCGCCTTTTCTCCTCGCGGCGCGGCTCATAGCACAATTTGACATCAGTAACTTTTCATTAAAACAGCCATCAGATATACCGTATAGCCGCGGCGCGGCCTCGAGCCACGCGGCCCGGCTCTACTGGCATCAAATTTTAGGGTGTTACAACTCTCCCCTACTTGGACCCGATAGCGTCCCCGCGATCCACGCTGCAAGTAACGAAGGCAAATGTGTAAGATCTTGAATTTTTGTGCACCAGAAAATGTTCCCGGAAGTGTCAGTAAATGTGTGCATCAGAAAGCGCCACTAAAAGTGAACCTAACACTTATGCATTTTTAGAATTTACATCAGAATCAGAATCTGTCAACTTCAGTCCTGGAACTCTAAGAACTGGTAATATATCGCGTTTTAGGGGTGTTCGTCGCGTTTTGGAGCGTCGCGGAATGCGACATATGTGGTTGAAACGCGATGTCCTAAAAACCTGCCACCTGACCACTTTATCATGTTTGGGTTGGTGTTGTCGCATCCTGGTTGTCACGAAATGCGACAGATCGTCGCGAAACGCGATAAAGTCGCTGAATTGACAATCTTAACCCGTTTTTGAGGGTATCATTTGGGGTGTTTTGGTCTTTTCACTTGTGGACGGTTTGGAGAACTTAAAAACTGATACAAGGCTTATCCATATCACTTTTATCACTCTTTCACCTACACACTTCAAGTTTAGAGAGAGAAAGAGAGTTTAAGAGAGAGAGAGAGAGAGATAGAGAGAGAGCTTGGTTTGGGGAAGAAGAAGGGTGAATCGGGTCAAGTCACGAGAGTTAAAGTTGTTCCTTTCGTTCTCGGCTACGTTTTGATTGTTATGGTAAATTCTAAATCCGAATTTCATTGTTTAAGATTCATGTTTGAGTTATGGTTTGTGTTAGTTAGAGTTATAAACCCATTTATTGTGAAATTTGAGGGTTTGGGGTAAGATTCATGTAAGTAAACCCAAATTGGTGACTTGGGGTTTTGATTGATGAAATTGTAAGTTTGGGTCTTGCATGTGTTGGTTAAACCTTAGAACACTTGTGTACTAGTGATTTTGGTGTTGTGTTGACTTGATTTTTGAGTGTAAACCCTAATGTGGGTCAAAATGAGTTTTGTGTTGAAATGAGTCAAGTGTTATTGAATTTTGGTGTCAAATGATGATTTTCAGATACAATCACTAGTTGTTGGTGATTGTAGGTACTTTGGGTGTAATTTGACAAGTCGACGTGTTAAGACACCACTCGGGGTGAAGTGTCGACGTGTTAAGACACCACCCGGGGTGAAGCATCGACGTGTTAAGATGCCACCCGTGAGGTTAGTGTATGACGTGTTAAGTACTCTAATGGTTGTTATGAACACCAATGAGAAATTCGAGTACCATTCCTTTGTACAATTGGTTAACCATGGTTATGTGTTGTAGTGTAGCATATTATATTGTTCGAGTTACATATGCTATTGTTTGTGCTAGCTTGTGGTAATGGAGATTTAGCGTTATACTTTGCGATGGTATGATATTTAAATTGCTAGCGTGTATGAGGTAATTGTGTAAGTGATTGCAAGTAAGTAGATTATATATGTATATGTATAATTATTGCATTCACTAAGCTTTATGCTTACCCATCTCGTTGTTTACCTTTTTACATGTATTGTGATTATGAAGCTAGCTAGTTGTTAGGCTAGATGCATAGGAGTGCTTGGGCTCGATGGGGTAGCTTTTGGAGATATGGACACGGATTGGGGATTTGGTAGTCCCCGGGATTATGCTCTTGGTATCGGGTTGGGTTATTGAGTATTAACCCGTATTTTGTGTAATTGGGTCACTATTACAAATGCTTTTGTAATGTGTCATTTGTGTACCAAGGGTTATGTCAAGTTGTTAAACGTAACGTTATGATATTATGTTTTTGGACAGAGTTGAAAATGTTATGTATTATGAACGGGATATTGGGACCTAACTTAAATAAAAAAAATGTGCTTCGCTTTTGGTAAACGGGTTAAGGTCGTTACAAAATGCTCCTTCACAAAATCCTCGAATTCCCATGTACACTCGGACCCCTTTCGGTGACGTCATTGCACCTTATAAGTCCGCATGCTCTTATTTCGAATCTCCGTAACTTTCTCATCAAGATTAGCTACCGGCTCTTCCATATACTCTAATTTGTTATTTAGAGTAATTTCGTTCAACGGTACCCATATCGAGTCATCCGCAAGACACTTGCGAAGGTAGGAAACATGGAATGTGTTATGGATTCCCGCAAGCTCTTCAGGTAACTCCAAACGATACGCAAAAAATCTAATTTCAACATATTGCCCCGCAGATAGGCGCGTCGCGGCCTTTTGGCCCACGGCACGGCTCCAAGTGTAATTCGGGACCAGACACTTTTCACAAAACTGACCATCAGCTCAAAGCAAAAGGCGCGGCGTGCCTTTTTTCTCCCCGTGGCGCGGCTCATAGCACAATTTGACAACAGTAACTTTTCATTAAAACAGCCATCAGATATACCTTATAGCCGCGGCGAGGCCTCGAACTACGCAGCACGGCTCCCCTGGCATCAAATTTTGGGGTGTTACAACTCTACCCCACTTGGACCCGATAGCATCCCCGCGATCCACGCAGCAAGTAACGAAGGCAAATGCTCCTTCATAAAATCCTCGGATTCCCATGTACACTCGAACCCCTTTCGGTGACGCCATTGCACCTTATAAGTCCGCATGCTCTTATTTCGAATATCTTTAACTTTCTCATCAAGAATAGCAACCGGCTCTTCCACTTACTCTAATTTGTTATTTAGAGTAATTTCATTCAACGGTACCCACATCGAGTCATCCGCAAGACACTTGCGAATGTAGGAAACATGGAATGTGTTATGGATTCCTGCAAGCTCTTCGGGTAACTCCAAACGATACGCAACTTCACCAACACGAGCCAAAACTTTTAAAAGTCCAATAAACCGAGGGGCAAGTTTTCCCCTCTTTAGGAACCTGATTACACCATTCTAATGCGACACTTTAAGCATCACCATATCCCCTTCATTAAACTCAATTGGTCGCCTCCGCTTATCTGCATACGACTTCTGTCGATCTTGCGCCGCTTTGAGGCGGGGACGAATCACATCAATCTTTTGGTTAGTCTCAAGAACCACTTCGGTACCACTAACTTCTCTTTGACCCACCTCACCCCAACAAATCGGGGTTCGGAATCGTTGCCCATAGAGCATCTCATATGGTGGCATTCCAATACTAGCATGATAGCTATTATTGTATGAGAATTTCACCAATGGCAAATGCTCATCTCAACTTCCACCAAAATCAGTTACACACGCCTGAAGCATATCCTCCAAGGTTTGGATGGTCCTTTCGCTTTGACCGTCCGTTTGAGGATGAAAAGTGGTGCTCAACTTCACTTGAGTACCCATTTCGGTATGAAACTTACCCCAAAATCGAGAAGTAAAACGCGTATCTCGATCCGAAACAATAGACACCGGTACCTCGTGCCTTGAAATCACCTCTTTAATGAACAACCTTGCCAACATCTCCGACGAAATAGCCTCGCGTATGGGAAGGAACAAGGTACTTTTCGTCAACCGATCAACGATTACCCAAATTGTATCATATTGGGTTCTTGCCATTCTTGGCAATTTAGTGATAAAATCCATGGTAAGATGCTCCCACTTCCACTTCGGGATCTCTAACAGTTGCGGGATGTAATGCCACACTCAGAGATTTTAGTAGTGGTAATATATATAAAGGGTTTTTTAAAGATAAATTACTCCCCTATGGTCTGTTAGCTGGAGATTAGTCAGATACAGTGCTCATATCTTTTCCATATGATTCTGCAAAAACAATAAACCAAAGAGAGAAATTATAATATGCCATAATTTTAGTACATCGATTTTCTCACAGGTAAAAATAAAATAAACTAAAAAGGGCTATGATAACTATCCTGGTTGCGCTGGATGCGTTGCTTCAAGTCAAAAGAGCTCTGTATCAAGGTTATCAAGGTTGGTTACATCCTCCCAACAATTCCCAACAAATGTCTCTGATGCCATAAGTGCGTCAAGACAGAGGTCTGGCGGCATCGTTAGCTCGGAGAAATCGAATGGGTCGTCATGTGTTGGAATAGATGAAATCTTGAAAAGCTGAGTAGCAGGAGTGGATGGTGGAATAATCAGCTCGGTAGTGATGGGAACAGCGACTAGATGAAGGTCGGTATCAGTGTCGTGAATAGAATCGATGACGGTCATCTAAATGGCTAAACCAGGAGTCTTCACAGTGGGTGTGACTGGTGTGATGATAGGAACCTTGGGTACGAGTAGACGTGATCAAGGGAACATGTGATGGGAAAGTATGATGAGATGTAACTCGACGTCTAGGCGGGGCATGACACTCTAGCCTATATGAAGAGGGTCTCAGTGTACTAGTTGGCATCCCTTGTTGCTCACGAAATGCTCTAAATGCCTCATACTGGTTACTATGGTCTTGTAGAATATCCCAAGTAACAGATTTGTCTGGAATACTAACTCTGTAATGGAACACAACCACTGGTGGTGTTGGCTCTGATGTCCTGCCTGGGCGAGAAGCTATGCGTGCTGATCGTCTCGGTGGCGGTACTGCGTGAACACTATCCTCATCGTTTGTACTGGGTAGAATCAACCATGGTTGGAGTTGTCCCGTGGAAGGTCTGTGATAATCAACATTGGAAGTGTAAATACAATCAGTCCTCCTCTTCTTAACGGGGAGGCTTAGCGAAGATCTATAACTAGTTATCTGTCTAACACATGTAACATGCATCAGTATCAGATTTCATAGGTGAAAAACTGAGGATTTGTACAACAGGTTATAGTAAATCATATAAAATAAACATAGAAATTAGTACCTATGGATAAGCAAGGGGTGCCTCCCAAGAGCGCTTTGCTTAAAAAGTCATTACAGCTCGACTTTTTATACCTACTTGATTTGGTCAAGTTGGGAAGAAAGATTCTTCTTCTTTTAGGAGGTCTTCTAGATAGGCTTTCAGTCGGTGTCAGTTAACCTTGAAGTTTCCAGTGGGTCCTTCTTATTATACGGCTCCGTGTGGAAAGACGTGTATGACTTTAAACGGTCCACTCCATCTTGATTTTAATTTACCATAGAACTTCTTCAGTCGCGAGTTGAAGAGAAGAACTTTATCACCTGGAGCGAACTTTGTAGGAATTAACTTTGAATTATATAAGAGCTTAGTTCGTTCCTTGTAGATATATGACGTTTCATATGATTGGTCTCTCAACTCTGTAAGTTCATTTAGCTGCATCCTGCGATGCCTACCAGTTTATGTAAGTTCATGTAGGATTCTTGTAGGCGGTACGGAATGCCCACACAACATCATCTAGCTTTTCGGCCCATTTGCTTCAATGGTGGCTGACAGTAAATTCCAAAATGTGCTTGAGTGCTCTGTTCGTGACTTTTATCTGTCCATTAGTCTACGGGTGATAAGTAGTGGACATTTTGTGGGTAACTCCATATTGTTGCATCAGCTTTTAAACTGAGTATTGCATAAATGTGTGCCTCTATAACTTATAATAGCTCCGGGAGTTCCGAATTGGAAAAATAGTCTTTTAAGGTATTTGGTGACGACTTTGGCATCATTTGTGGGGAAGGCTTAAGCTTCTACCCATCTGGAGATGTAATCTACTGCTATGAGGATGTATTCCTTCCCATTCGACTTTGGAAAAGGTCCAATAAAACCTAATCCCCATATCTCGAAGATTTCACACGCTTGGATGTTGGTATGTGGCATCTCATTTTGGTAGAGATAATCCCTTGTCGTTGACAGGCATCACATCCCTTCACAAGTTCTTGTGTGTGATGACCCGAAAATTTTTGACTTATTTAAACCAATTCTCTATACGATTTATTATTTTAACACGTTAAACAAAGTCTGTTAGATTGAGTCTCAAAATTTTAGAACTGTTTCATATATACAATTACCTTTGATTACTCTCGACGATTCATGAACAATTATATGTATATATATATATATATATATATATATATATATGTACAAGTAAAAACGACTTTCCTACAGTAAAACCCTATTTGCTGCAGTAAAAATTACTTTGCTACAGTAAAACACTATTTGCTACAGTAAAACACTATTTGCTACAGTGAAACCGTATTTTGCTACAGTGCTACAGTGATTTGCTACAGTAAACACTATTTGCTACAGTGAAATACTATTTGATGTCGACGAACTAGAAAACAAAGCTGTCCAGCCTAGCCATGCGATCGCATGGCAAAAGCACTGAAAACTCATGCGATCGCATGAGGACCAAAATCAGGAAATGTGCCTATAAAAGTCAGCCTTGTTCTGCCGAATTAGGTACTCAGAATTCAATATCACTCTTTCTTTCTATATTTATTTTATAATTATAAATTTAAATTAAGTTTAATAATAATAAGGTATATACGAGGGTGTTTTTAATTCGGGCTTCAAACCGTTTTAAAATAAGGAAATATTGGGTATTGTTCGGGGTATTGTTCGTGAATCCAAGACCAACCATACAGTCATCCACTATATTTACGTCTACGTAATTTGCCTACAATATTGAATCTCAATATTGAACAGTGAGTTTATAGTCTCCCTTTTTAAATACTTTAAATATTTTTGGGCTGAAAATACATGCAATTTATTTTAAACGCGATAAGACACAAGTACATACTAAATTCTACACTGAGTTAAACCTAAAATCCCTTAGCTTTGGTAACTAGTAGCTGCCAGTACATAGGATATGGACTGGTGGGCGCGAATAATTGTATATGGATCCATAGGGTTTGACATCCCCGTCCGAGCTAGAGCGCTAGCCTTTTAACGGACGTATATTATTTGAGTTTAAGACACGTTGGTTTACGTGTATTAAAACGAATGGGGTAATTATCACTATAGCGTTAAGTTTAGTTACCAGGGTGCTCTGTTACGTAGAATCTATTGATAAACTTTTGATGAAATCTTGTGGTCTATCTTTATATATGTTTATGACTCGAGCAATTAAACATATAACTCACCAACATTCGTGTTGACTTTTTAGCATGTTTTATTCTCAGGTCCTTAGAATGCTTCCGCTGTGATGTGCTTGTTGCCTGCATGGAGTCTCTCATGCTTTGTACAAAGTTTATTGCATTCAAAATAAAACTGCGTTGTGTAATAAATAATTGGACTGTGATGTCAACCTGTAAATTAAAGACTTATGTATTTCGGGGTTTTGCTTATACCTAAGCACTCGCCCACATGTTTATAACTTTCTATGTTTAGAAAGTCACTTATTTTAATGAATGCAATATTTTATCAAAATGTATCATATAGAGGTCAAAACCTCACTGTGGAATCAATGATTAACGTGCCGCATCAATAGCGATTTTGACGGGTCGTTACAGTTGGTATCCGAGCTTGAGGTCATAGGGAACCAGAAATTACATTAGTGTGTTTAACTGGTAATTGTTAGGATGCATTAGTGAGTCTGGACTATGACCATATTCTGTTTTTACTGATTTTTGCTTATTATTTGGTCAAAAACGTTATATGTGATATATTTATATGCCAACGTAATTGTTGTTTCAATTATGTGATAGATGACTTCTTCTAATCCTATCATTTTGTACGACTCGGAATCGGACACTGAATCTATTCTATCCACAACTGAAAAGGGCGTTCCAATACCTATTAAAGAAGAAATTGTGTTAGTCGGGGAATATCAACTCCCGGTAAACCCAGAGGAGGTTCCAGCTCCACCCAGCTTTAGTTTTCCGGAGCCACAGTATCGTTGGCATGGACCCATGATCCTTGGAGTAAACGAGGATCGTCTATTTCTAAACAAATATGGACATTGGTCCAGATATACTGCCGACGGGCGGGTTGTGCCGATTACGCCTGGCAGATTTCGGTTCATGACCACCGGTACATATTCTCGCAGTTCGTCATCATATTCTCCTACACATGACTCAGACAGTTCGTCATCAGACGAGATCAGTAAGGAGGAGGATTTCGCTAATGAAATAAAAGAGATCACTAAGGAGAAATTCTAACTTGCTATAGATAATAAAAATAACCACAATAATAAAAAGTCCTTAATTATTAAAAAGGAACAGGACCATTCGATCCGTAACCACCCTTATTGTATTAAACCCACTGAGGCAACGAGTACCTCAAAACCCCAACCAAAAATAAAATACACTGCCAGAATGTCTGTCGGACCATGTGCACATAAACAATTGGCAGAGAGAACCAAATGGGAAGAAGTTTCTGATAGTTCTGAATAAACGACCTCGCAACCATAAATCTTTAATGCGCTATTTTATTGCTTATGTGTGCTACTCTATCTTGTTATGTAAAATAAGCATATGTAAAATATCAGTATTGTATGGTATTGTATTATTTTGGTTTATTAATAATAAATGCGTGGAATGATTATTTATATTATTACTACTTCTTATTATTATTATTACATAATAATGTAGTAACTCGCTATAATTTTTCATAGTGGAATATTATTAGGATTTTAGTAGTTAATTCCTTGTACTAGCTATTATGTATGAACTTAACGGGTAGGTAATACCCTAGAAATAATTATAAAATGCTAATAAGAAGAAAAGGCTTTTATAATAATTGGTTCATATTATTAATATGCTACGATTAACTATTGACAACTCATTTTACCTGTAATATTCTATATGATTAAATTATCTCTGTTGTGTTTATTGAAGAAACATGTCTCAAATGTCGGATGCTGAGTTTGAGCAACTAGTCGAGAAATGTGTGAATGAAAGAATTGCTACAGCCGAGGCAGCAAAAGCAACAGCCGAAGCAGCAGCCAAAGCAGCAGCCGTAAACACAAACTTACGAAACGGATGCTCATACAAAACTTTTCAAGGATGCAAACCACAGACGTTTAGTGGAACCGAGGGACCAGTCGGTCTAACCCGATGGTTTGAAAAGATGGAGTCCGTTTTCAAAATCAGTAATTGTGCGAATGGAGACAAGTCAAAATATGCTTCGTGCACGTTGTAAGACGGTGCACTTACTTGGTGGAACAATTATGCTAAAGCAGAAGGAATAGATACGGCATATGATATCTCTAGGGAAGAACTGAAAAAGATGCTAATCGAGGAATACTGTCCTCGAAACGAGATCAGAAAAATGGAATCTGAGTTACGTAATCTGAAGGTTATCGGCCCGAATCTCAATAACTATGAAAAGCATTTCATGGAACTAGCCTTGTTGTGTCCCGAATTGGTGCCAAACGAGAAACGAAAGATAGAAATGTATATTGACGGTTTATCGATCAATATAAAAGGAAATGTTACATCGTCCAAACCGAATACGATGCAGGAAGCCATGACAATGGCACACCAACTCATGGACCAAATCACAGAGAGTTCGATTAAGGCACCAATTACCGAAGTCAAGACAACTGAAGGAAAGAGGAAATGGGAAGACTATAAGGGCAAAAGTACTCTCCTGAAGAAACAAGAAACTTTTAAAGGTAAACAAGATGGGGCAACTGCAAGTCCAAACTATAAGGGACCCCATCCGTTCTGCAAAAGATGTTACACACATCATGCTGGTTATTGCCAAGTGGTCTGTGATAAGTGCAACAAGAAAGGACATGTGGCGAAAGATTGTTATGCCACCGTTTCTGAAGTAAAGACAAAACCGACCGATGTCAAGAAATGTTTTGGATGCGGGAAGTCTGGTCACTTTATAAATCAATGCCCTGATAAGGAGAAGAACAAAGAACCCGCACGTGAAAGGGCATTTAATGTTAGTACCAGTGAAGCACGTGAGGATCCTAATCTTGTCACGGGTACGTTTACCGTTAATAATCAACTAGCTTCTATTATGTTTGATACGGGTGCTGATAGAAGTTATATGTGTAAAGACTTTAGTTCTAAACTAAAATGTGCATCATTACCTCTAGACGATAAATATACTATTGAATTAGCTAATGGTAAACTGATAAAAGCCGATAAAATTTGCCATGGTTGCGAAATGAATCTCGCTGGTGAAACCTTCAAAATCGATTTGATACCCGTAGAATTAGGAAGTTTTGACGTAATCGTTGGCATGGACTGGATGTCCAAAACAAGAGCGGAAGTTGTTTGCGCTGAGAAAGCAATCCGCATCCCTCGTAAGGATGAAACGTCATTAATGATTTATGGGGAGAAGAGCAACTCAAAGCTGAACTTTATCAGCTGTATGAAGGCCCAGAAACTTATAAGAAAAGGTTGTTATGCTATTCTGGCACACATAAAGAAGATCGATACTGAAAAAAGAAGCATTAATGACATGCCGACTGTAAGAGAATATCCCGGAGTATTTCCAGAAGAATTACCGGGGCTACCTCCACATAGATGTGTAGAATTTCAGATTGATCTCATACCAGGAGCTGCACCTGTAGCCCGATCTCCATATAGACTTGCACCTTCAGAAATGCAAGAATTACAAGACCAGTTGCAAGAATTATCCGACCGTGAATTTATTCGTCCTAGTTTTTCACCTTGGGGTGCTCCTATTCTGTTCGTCAAGAAGAAGAATGGATCTATGAGAATGTGCATAGATTACCAAGAATTAAACAAATTAACGATCAAGAATCGGTACCCATTACCGAGGATTGATGATTTGTTTGATCAATTACAAGGATCAAGTGTTTATTCTAAGATTGATCTACGCTCCGGATATCATCAGCTGAGAGTGAAGGAAGAAGATGTTCCTAAAACCGCGTTCAGAACCCGTTACGGTCACTATGAGTTTCTAGTCATGCCTTTTGGATTAACTAATGCTCTAGCAGTATTCATGGATCTAATGAATCGCATCTGTAGACCGTATTTAGACAAATTTGTCATTGTTTTTATCGACGACATATTGATTTACTCAAAGAACAAGGAAGAACATGAGCAACACTTAAGACTGGTACTGGAGATACTCAAGAAAGAAGAATTGTACGCAAAATTTTTGAAGTGTGATTTCTGGTTACAAGAAGTACAATTTTTGGGCCATGTTGTCAGTAAACATGGAATTAAAGTTGACCCCGCCAAGATCGAAGCCATTAGTAAATGGGAAACCCCGAAGACTCCAACACAAATTCGCCAATTCTTAGGTCTTGATGGTTACTATCGAAGATTCATTCAAGATTTCTCTAGAATCGCCAAACCCTTAACTGCATTGACTCAAAAGGGAAAGAAGTATGATTGGTCCACGGAACAGGAATCCTCATTCCAGTTATTAAAGAAGAAGTTAACGTCTGCACCCATTTTGTCATTACCAGAAGGAAATGATGATTTCGTGATCTATTGTGACGCTTCGCGCCAAGGTTTAGGATGTGTATTAATGCAACGCACAAAAGTTATCGCATATGCCTCACGACAACTAAAAATTCATGAAAAGAACTATACGACGCACGATTTAGAACTTGGAGCAGTAGTTTTTGCACTCAAAATATGGAGACACTATCTATATGGCACCAAGTGTACAGTGTACACCGACCATAAGAGTCTTCAGCATATTTTTGATCAAAAACAACTCAATATGAGGCAACGTCGCTGGGTAGAGTTGTTAAACGATTACGATTGTGAAATCCGTTACCACCCCGGAAAGGCTAATGTTGTAGCTGATGCCCTAATTCGAAAAGAAAGAGTAAAACCTCTTAGGGTCCGAGCATTGAATATTACAATTCGTACTGATCTCACAAAGCAAATTCAAGCAGCACAGTTAGAAGCTTTAAAAGAAGAAAACGAAAAAGGCGAAATAAGCAAAGGGTTAGAAAAACAACTTGAAGAAAAAGCCGATGGAACCCTGTATTTTGCTGGTAAGATATGGGTACCAAAACATGGTAACCTAAAGCAACTAGTACTGGATGAAGCACACAAAACGAGGTACTCAATTCACCCAGGAAACGGAAATATGTACCACGATCTCAAGAAGTTTTATTGGTGGCCTAATATGAAGACAGAAATTGCTACTTATGTAAGCAAATGTTTGACGTGTGCAAAGGTTAAAGCTGAGCACCAAAAGCCATCAGGATTATTGCAACAACCAGAAATTCTGCAGTGGAAATGGGAAAGAATAACCATGGATTTCATTATGAAATTGCCAAGGACTGCAAGTAGTCATGATACTATTTGGGTGATAGTTGATCGTCTAACTAAATCAGCTCACTTCCTACCAATAAAGGAGACAGACAGTATGGAAAAATTAGCACGCCTATATTTAAAGGAAGTAGTTTCCAGGCATGGTGTACCCATCTCCATCATATCTGATCGCGACACCCGATTCACATCACGTTTCTGGCAGTCATTACAAAAAGCATTGGGAACTCGATTAGATATGAGCACCGCTTATCACCCACAGACAGATGGTCAAAGTGAAAGAACAATACAAACATTGGAAGACATGTTACGGGCATGCGTGATTGACTTTGGAACCAGTTGGGATCGACACTTACCGTTGGCAGAATTTTCATACAATAACAGCTATCATACGAGCATCAACGCAGCGCCATTTGAAGCACTTTACGGTAGAAAGTGCAGATCTCCTATCTGTTAGAGTGAAGTAGGAGAAAGACACTTACTGGACCAGAAATTATTCACGAAACCACCGAAAAGATCATTCAAATACAACAGCGATTGAAAACGGCCATGAGTCGCCAAAAGAGTTATGCTGATGTAAGAAGAAAATCGCTAGAATTTCAAGTGGGCGACAAAGTCATGTTGAAAGTGTCACCCTGGAAAGGCGTTGTACGATTTGGTAAACGAGGAAAGTTAAGTCCTAGGTACGTAGGACCCTTTGAAATCACCGAAAGAATTGGAGCAGTTGCTTATCGATTAAAGCTACCGCAAGAACTTAGTAGTGTTCACGACACATTTCACGTGTCAAATTTGAAGAAATGTTTAGCTGAAGAGGATGTCGTAATTCCTCTTGACGAAATACGAATTAATGATAAACTCCATTTTGTCGAAGAACCTGTTGAAATCATGGACCGTAAGGTCAAACAATTAAAACAAAGCAAAATACCGATAGTTAGAGTTCGTTGGAATGCTAGACGAGGACCCGAGTTTACTTAGGAACGTGAGGATCAAATGAAGCAAAAGTATCCACATTTGTTCACTGATATCGCTCATGAAACAGGTACTACTCAAAATTTCGGGACGAAATTTTCTTTAACGGGGAGGTACTGTGATGACCCGAAAATTTTTGACTTATTTAAACCAATTCTCTATACGATTTATTATTTTAACACGTTAAACAAAGTCTGTTAGATTGAGTCTCAAAATTTTAGAACTGTTTCATATATACAATTACCTTTGATTACTCTCGACGATTCATGAACAATTATATGTATGTATATATATATATATATATATATATATGTACAAGTAAAAACGACTTTCCTACAGTAAAACCCTATTTGCTGCAGTAAAAATTACTTTGCTACAGTAAAACAATATTTTTCTACAGTGCTACAGTGAAACCGTATTTTGCCACAGTGCTACAGTAAAACACTATTTACTACAGTGAAACCGTATTTTGCTACAGTGCTACAGTAAAACACTATTTGCTACAGTAAACACTATTTGCTACAGTAAAACACTATTTGCTACAGTGAAATACTATTTGATGTCGCCGAACTAGAAAACAAAGCTGTCCAGCCTAGCCATGCGATCGCATGGCAAAAGCACTGAAAACTCATGCGATCGCATGAGGACCAAAATCAGGAAATGTGCCTATAAAAGCCAGCCTTGTTCTGCCGAATTTGGTACTCAGAATTCAATATCACTCTTTCTTTCTATATTTATTTTATAATTATAAATTTAAATTAAGTTTAATAATAATAAGGTATATACGAGGGTGTTTTTAATTCGGGTTTCAAACCGTTTTAAAATAAGGAAATATTGGGTATTGTTCGGGGTATTGTTCGTGAATCCAAGACCAACCATACAGTCATCCACTATCTTTACGTCTACGTAATTTGCCTACAATATTGAACCTCAATATTGAACAGTGAGTTTATAGTCTCCCTTTTTAAATACTTTAAATATTTTTGGGCTGAGAATACATGCAATTTATTTTAAACGCGATAAGACACAAGTACATAATAAATTCTACACTGAGTTAAACCGAAAATCCCTTAGCTTTGGTAACTAGTAGCTGCCAGTACATAGGATATGGACTGGTGGGCGCGAATAATTGTATATGGATCCATAGGGCTTGACATCCCCGTCCGAGCTAGAGCGCTAGCCTTTTAACGGACGTATGTTATTTGAGTTTAAGACACGTTGGTTTGCGTGTATTAAAACGAATGGGGTAATTATCACTATAGCGTTAAGTTTAGTTACCAGGGTGCTCTGTTACGTAGAATCTATTGATAAACTTTTGATGAAATCTTGTGGTCTATCTTTATATATGTTTATGACTCGAGCAATTAAACCTATAACTCACCAACATTCGTGTTAACTTTTTAGCATGTTTTATTCTCAGGTCCTTAGAATGCTTCCGCTGTGATGTGCTTGTTGCCTGCATGGAGTCTCTCATGCTTTGTACCAAGTTTATTGCATTCAAAATAAAACTGCGTTGTGTAATAAATAATTGGACTGTGATGTCAACCTGTAAATTAAAGACTTATGTATTTCGCGGTTTTGCTTATACCTAAGCACTCGCCCACATGTTTATAACTTTCTATGTTTAGAAAGTCACTTATTTTAATGAATGCAATATTTTATCAAAACGTATCATATAGAGGTCAAAACCTCACTGTGGAATCAATGATTAACGTGCCGCGTCAATAGCGATTTTGACGGGTCGTTACATTGTGCATCTCTAAATATGGTCGGCCAATAAAAGCATGACTCATAGATATTTCTTGCAGTAAAATTTGTTCCGTGATGACCTTCGGTTGGTCTGTGATGACATTGGTGGAGGATTCCTATTGCTTGCTTTCCATCCACACATCTTTTGATTACTTGGTCTGAACATACTTTAAACAAGTACGGGTCTTCCCAGTAATAGAATTTTACGTCCCTGAAGAATTTATGTCTTCGAGAGGTACACATTCCTTTCTGAACTTCCCCGACAATTATGTAGTTGGCTATGTCAGCGTACCAAGGGGTATCACTGAATTGTGATCATATTTCGGCTTGTCCTAAGCTCATAAGTTATTCTTCCATAAATTTGTCTCTGATATCTTGTTCAGCAAGTTGTTCCATCGCCAAATTTTCTAGGCGGCTGAGATGATCTACTGTGACGTTCTTTGCTTTTTTCTTGTCCTCTCAGTATCAATTTTTTTTTTAGGAGTAAGATCCATTGTATGAGTCTTAGTTTTGCGTCTTGCTTAGTAAACAGATACTTAAGGCCTGAATGATCTTTGTAAACTATAGATTTCGATAGGATTAGATATGATTGGAATTTGTCAAACACGAATACTACTGCTAGTAGTTCCTTCTCTGTAGTGGTGTAATTCTCTTGAGCCCTTAATAAGGTTTTACTAGCATAGTAGATCGGATGAAAGTGCTTATCCCTTCGTTGGCCTAGCACTGCCCCAACAGCAAAATCACTGGCGTCACACTTGTTCTCAAACGTAGACTCTAATCAAGAGCTATCATTATTGGTGCATGCGTGAGATGATTCTTCAGATAGTTGAAGGCTTTTGCACATTCGTCGGTGAAGACGAATGGGACTTCTTTCGCTAGTAGATGAGTGATAGGTCGAGTAATTTTTGAGAAGTCTTTTATGAAGCGTCGGTAAAATCCTACATGTCTTAGTAAAGTCCTAACGGTTTTTACACTGGTAGGTTTGGGAAGTTCGGATATGGTTTCTATTTTGGCTTTGTCTACTTTTATTCCCAATTTCGATATCTTGTGCCCCAAAACTATTCCTTCTTTGACCATGAAGTGACATTTTTCCCAATTTAGAACGAGGTTCGACTCTTTGCACCGAGTGAGCATTTTGTCTAGGTTAGAAAGGCACGAGAAAAGGTGTTCCAGAAAACTGAGATGTCTTCCATGAAGACTTCGATACAACGTTCGATCATGTCGTGAAAAATTGCTACCATGCATCGCTGAAATGTAGCTGGTGCATTAAATAGCCCGAAGGGCAAGCGACGATAGGAAAATGTTCCATAAGGGCAGGTGAATGTTGTCTTTTCTTGGTCCTTTGGATCGAGAGGGATTTGAAAGTAGCCAGAAAAACCGTCGAGAAAACAATAGAACTCATTTCCTGGTAGTCTTTCTGACATTTGATCAATGAAGGGAAGTGAAAAATGATCTTTTTGGACCGCTTCATTTAATTTGTGATAATCAATACAAATCCTCTAATCGGTAACTTCACGTTGGTATGAGATCATTATTTTCATTTTTAACCACAATTATTCCTCCTTTCTTTGGAACAACCTCTACAGGACTTACCCATGGTGAGTCAAAAATTGGATAGATCAGACCGACGTCCAGAAATTTTTTTACTTCTTTCTTGACGACTTCTTAAATCATGGTGTTTACCCTCCGCTGTCTTTGAACTAACGGTTTGAAGTCATCTTCCATGAAGATCTTATGAGTGCAATAATTAGGACCGATCCCTTTAATATCGGAGATCTTCCAAGCTATTGCTTTCTTGTGAGACTTCAACACCTTTATGAGTTCTGCTTTTTCTTGCAGTGTAAGTTCGTTAGAGATGATTATTGGGAGTTTCGATTCCCCTTCTAGGGATTTATATTCCAGATGGTTAGGCAACTCCTTTTATACTCTAGCTCGAGTGGCTCTTCGGTAAATGGCCTCATTCTAGAAATTTCCTTCTGATCTAATGAGTTGTAGCCCTCTTGAAACTCTGATTCTTATTCTTCTCTTATAGCGGTAACTGACGCTATTTGTTCTTTCATTCGAGAAGTTGTCCTTTGTAGTGACTCTTCTTCTGAAATTTTTTCTTTAGTTTCTAAGGATGGCTCATGAGATTCATTACAGTTTTCTGCTAACTGTGGTTCCTGAAATACCAAGATGAATTCTGTTTCTTCATGCGGTCTTCTCCTTAGTAGAGGTAATGGAATGCCTATTCCTAGTGGTGCTATGATTGTGGTCATGCCTGTGGGTGTACTTTCAGAGATTGGAGATTCTTGCTGGTATGTGTGGGTGACTTCTTCAGAGGTTTTTGAACACAATCTTTTAGAGACTCGATAATGGCTACATATGACCATAGTTTCTTCCAAATATTCGTTGACGAATTCTTGAACAGATTCTATCAACCCGACATTTTCTTCCTTAGGATATCTCATGAGTTGGTCGATATTGAATGCTACTTCCTCAGATCCAACTCTTAGTTTCAAAGATTTTTCCTGTACGTCAATCACAGCCTTTGCGGTATTTAAGAATGGCCTACCAAGTATGAGTGGGACCTTGGCGTATTCCTCAATATCCATGATGACGAAATCTACGGGAAATGTAAACTTATCCATTATGACTAGGACATCCTCAACAATTCCTCGAGGAAGTTTAACTGATATGTACGCGAGTTGGATAGTCATTCTTGTTGGATTTAGATCTTTGAGTCCTAATTTCTTGAATAGAGAGTAGGGCATTAGGTTAACACTGGCTCCTAAGTCTGCTAAAGCATTACTGATTTGAACGTCTTGTAAGTAGCAGGGCACAATAAATCTCCCTGTGTCTCTCAGCTTTGGAGGAATACCGTGTTGTAACATTAATGAGCACTCCTTACTTAAGGGCAAGCTAACTATCTCTCTTAATCTCTCTTTGTTTGAAAGCAGTTCTTTGAAAATTTTTAACGCATTTTTGCATTTCGACCAGAGCATCGACTAGTCGTACATTCATATGTAAGTTCTTGATGATATCTCAATACTTCGCAAATTGGGCTTTCTGCCTTTCCTTCCTAAGTCTATCCGGAAAGGGTATGTGTGCTCGTAGGATAATCTCCGGAGTTTTGGAAAGTACGGGTCTGGTGGATTGACATCGTTGTCAATTGACACAGGTTCCGTATTGGAAAGGTTTGGTGTGGAAGTGTCCTCTTTATTTGCGAGAATATTAACGGTTGTTTCTTTTTTTCCTCTAGTTATGACTAGAGTATCAAACTCTTCACAATCTATTTAAATTTTAGCCGTTAACTTTTTAAGAGTAAGCTGGAAATTGGTTATTAGTTCTTCAAAATTTTTTTATCAAAAAATCAAACTTATTTTGGCATTCTATGACTTGACGATTTGTAACATATTGCTTGGTCATAAAATCGGCTAAAATCTTTTTAGAGTATGGGGGCTTGTGCAGTGGAAATATAATATTGCAGTCTGATCTGTTATGCTGTTTATAGGCCCATATAGGGTAAGGATACCTCCGATTGGTTCTAGTAGCTTCTTGACATGGTGTAGGGATTGATAGGTTTTGAAGTGCTAGGTTGAGATCTTCTAACCTGGATTCCAATACCTTTATGGTTTGAGTGTTGTCCTCCTTAGCAGCTTCATTACTCAAGTCTTCCTATTGTGTCGCAGTTGTTTATAGGAGATCCCATGCTTCAGTTACTGTATGCATCATGAAATTCTCTTGCGAGGCCATATCAAGAATGGATTTATCGTTTTTAGATAAACTGTTGTAAAATGTGTAGGTTAAATATGTTTGGCTCATCGAATGATTCTGACATCTATTAAGCATCATCTTGAATCTATCCCATGCTAAGCACAGTGATTCGTCATCCTTTTGATGGAAGTTAACGATCTCATTCTTTAGAGTGGTTTGCAGGGAGAGTGGATAGAATTTGGCTAAGAACCTTAATGCTAAGTCTTCCCATGAATGGATTGAGTTTGACTCAAGTCCATCAAACCATGTTAAAGCATGCGTAGACAAAGAATATCGAAAAAGATGAAGTTTTAAAATATTTCACTCGGATTTATCTTGCTTATAAGAGTTGACCAGACTGATGAATTTGTTTATATGAGATTTTGGATATTCAATTGGAAGGCCTATAAATTGACAGAATTAACTGATCATTCAGATTATTTGTTAATTTATGATCGGGGCTTCTTCCGTTGTAAAAATGATTGGTCCTCATCTCCCTTCTAAACATGGTAATTGCGTTGAGACGAGAGTAGCGCGATTTTCCATTTTTTATGGTTTTTCTAAAAGGTTTTTTCTGAAATAAAAGCCGGTAAACGAAAAATAACTTTCGGACAATGTTAATTATTCGGAAGGATCGGCAATTTATATAGAACAATTATATTTGAAATTCGGTCGCTAACCTTATAGATATTCTGATTAATATAGTTTTTCACATATTACTTCGTACCTTGGTGGCCAGATCAACTAGGGGGAGGCAAGATCTTTTTAGTTCCAATATAATTGTAGACTGTTCGGAAAATTCAACAACTAAGTCCGTGTATAATTGTCTTTCTTGGTTTACCTTTTGTTGTCATTCAGACATTTTTGTAAGGCCTAATGGTGGTAATTTGTTTGAGCCTTTATGTCCATAATGAAAGTCCATAGACACTATCTGTTGTTGCAATTGAGTTTTTAACATCTTCGAATAAAACTCTCCATTTTAATGTTTTTATGTTTTTCGCCAAAAGATATTGATCACTTTGTATCCTTGAATGCCTTTTATTCAACACACCACGATAATGTCATGAAGATTCATAAATTGTAGATTTGTTATGTTAGCCAATATGAGTGATCTCAAGTAATAAATGTGCTCATAAAAAAATCTGTTTCTACTTTACAATAACAATATTTTTTTATCTTCAAGTTTTCACGATGTTTGTAGATGAGCGTCCTCTTGTGGTTTGATGATATGCACCTGATCTATCAATTTAGTTTAGAACCATTTGTGTAGACTAGAAAGCTATCATACAATCTAGTTGCTTTGTTCATTTCTTTCAATTTGGTCTAGAAGTTTTAGTGTAGGCAAGCAAGCGAGGAAGCTTTCAAGTTGCTTAGATCTTTCATGTATTCTTGTAATCTTGACATTTTCATTATTTTCGATGAAAAGTGTCTTTTTTTTTTTTATAAATTTGTATTTTCTCGCCAAAAAAAAACAATATTTTTAAAAAAATTCAGTAAATTTGCGGGTGTTAACAAGTATTTATATTATATTAATGCATATGAATATAAATTATGGGAGATGATTTTCACACACCACCTTTTGATTCATACCTTTAGTTTACTATCATACCCTTAATTATACTTAAAATAATAATATAAGTTTAATTTCCTAGATTAATTTAAAAATATAATTGTAATTTATATGATAAAAGTGGATGAAAAAAAAGTGGTGCGTGAGATGAATATTGTATTAATAAAAAACCATTTGAGGCAGCAGTAGCACGCAGTAGACCCAGAACCATAACCATATAAACCCTCTCATTTCACATCTGTCTTTTTCGATTTTCGAGCTTCATCAATGAATCAACTCAAACTCTCTTTCTTTTCTTTTTTTCTCTTCAAAAACCTCTTCTTCTTCGCATGAATCAAAAAAATCAAAACACACTCAAATTAAAAAATAAAAATAAAAATAAAAATGTATCCGGATTTCTTTTCACCCTTTAATTGGATATCTGCTTCTTCTTCTTCACTACAACAAACCAAAAAAACAGAGCCTTAGCCCACCTTTAATTTTACTTAAATTTTCAAGATTTTTCAATTTCTTGTAAAATTCCAGCTTAGTTTTCTCATTATTATTTTTTCTTTCTGTTTATTTATGGAAAAGACACCGATTTCACAGACTGTTTAACAGCCAAGTGAGGTAAGCAACTCTTTATTTATAATTATAATAAAGACTCTTAAATTTTGCAAAAAAAAAAAAAAAAAAACCTCAATAAAACTAAATATTTTTGTCTGTATATTGAGTCACCATAGTCTCTTTTTTCTAAAATTTGGATGTTTCACCTTAAATTCCTCAAAAAAGCAAAGCTTTCTCTTTTTTTCTTGTAATATCTTTAATTTTTTGTTAGCTCATATATATATAACTAAAGGAGCACAAGAATTTTCATTTTTAAATAAAGTTTAGGTTTTTACAGTTGGGTTTATAGGAAATTATTGGAAAATGGCAATGGTGGCTCAACATCAGCATCAACAAAGTACAAGTAGTGGTAGCAGTGGGATGAAACATCAGTTGGATAATGGGAAATATGTAAGGTATACTGCTGAACAAGTTGAAGCTTTGGAAAGGGTTTATTCAGAATGCCCTAAACCTACTTCTTTAAGAAGACAACAATTGATCAGAGAGTGCCCTATTTTGTCCAACATTGAACCCAAACAAATCAAAGTTTGGTTTCAAAATCGCAGGTATACATAAATCTTTTTTACTTTAATTTTTTACTTTTAATATGCAATTGGGTAAGTTGTATCTGTGCTACAAGTAAATTTGTTTTGATATGTTTAAAATCTTGTTATTAAATGCAATTTTTTTTTTGCTTGAATCAGTAGTTCAGTACCATGCAGTTGATTCTTGATTTTGGTTGTATGTTGATATTTAGGGTAAATTAGTAATTTTTTTTTTTTTGGTTCCTAAATTGGGGTTTATACTAGTTTTTGACTCTTCTAGGTTGTTAAATATAAATGGATGTAGCTTTCCTTAAATATACCACTTATTTTCTACAAGTGATACATGTCTAATCTATAGATTTTGATATTCTGACCTTGTTTATTGAAGTAACATTATGATAGTACTTTCTCATTGGGTAAATGTAAAATAATTTTACAAGGGAAAAAAAGATTTGTTTTTACTTTTTTTTTTTGTGGAATATCATTAGAAATTAGAATTAAAAGAGTTCATAGGGGTTATTTGATTTATTTGGCCCTGATTAGGGTCAAGTATGAATCCAAAAGGAACACCTTTTGTTTTAAATATTTGATTTAATTTAATGTTAATATTTCGGATACAGATGTCGGGAGAAGCAACGAAAAGAAGCTTCCCGGCTCCAAACCGTGAACCGAAAGTTATCAGCCATGAACAAGTTGTTAATGGAGGAGAATGATCGTCTGCAGAAACAAGTGTCTCAGCTTGTTTACGAGAACGGTTATATGCGCCAACAGATGCACATTGTAAGCTGTTTATATCTAATTTCTTTAACATTTTATTTATTTTATCATATTTTATTATCATAAATCATTACTCATATTATGTAATTCTATTCTATGCAGCCTTCAGCTGTGACAGACGCGAGTTGTGAATCTGTGGTTACCACTCCCCAGCATTCTCTTAGAGATGCTAATAGCCCGGCTGGGTAATTACGATGTTGAAATTTTACTATTTATTACTACAATTTTATTATTTGGTGTTTAATTTAATTAATCTTTTTTAATTTTAATGTTATTATATCTTTTGTACGTGTTTCAGACTCCTCTCGATTGCAGAGGAAACGTTGGCAGAGTTCCTTTCTAAGGCTACAGGAACTGCTGTTGATTGGGTCCAGATGCCTGGGATGAAGGTTTGCGTTTTTTTCTTTTCAAAAAAGTTTATATCTTTTTTAAAGATAATTGAATTGATTAATGTATGAGTTATTTATTTTTTAATTTATTTATGTTGCAGCCTGGTCCGGATTCGGTTGGGATCTTTGCCATTTCGCAGAGTTGTAGTGGAGTGGCAGCTAGAGCCTGCGGTCTTGTAAGTTTAGAGCCCACAAAGGTAAGTAAAACCGTTGTTGTATTTCATTTGCTATTATTAAAAGTTACTTTGAAGTTTCATTTCATTTTGTATTATTAATTATTAATTATTAATTTGGTTTTTCAGATTGTGGAGATCCTTAAAGATCGTACGTCTTGGTATCGAGACTGTCGGAATCTTGAAGTTATCACAATGTTACCTGCCGGAAACGGTGGGACTATAGAACTTGTTTATACGCAGGTGAATTTGATTTATTTTAACTTGTATATTGTGTAAACTGAGATGAGATCAACAATTTAGCACATTGACCAAATTTTCCGTTGACTTTTTTATCTTAGTATTTGACCCGTTTGAGATTAAAGATAACCTAATTTCAAGGTTGGAGAACTCGTGACTCGGAGAGTGGTCGGCACTTTTTGGGGACTACTCGGTAACTCAGGGAGTACTTGGGGAATGCTTGGGTGTTGACCAAGTTTGACTTTGACTTATTTTGACCGAGTTATATTCTGACCGAGTAATCCCGAGTTTTGGCCGATTTTGACCTATTTTTTACTGAGTTTGACCGAGTGATCCCGAGTTTGACTGTGGTTGACCGAGTAAACTCGCCGAGTACTCGCTGAGTTTTATCGAGTTCTACAACCCTGCCTAATTTGATTTGTTCACAAGTAGGTAGGCTGAAATTACCAACTCATAATATTAATCTTAATTATTTGTTATAATCGAATGAATTGACGTGCAAAATTTTGAATTAGGTCTATGCTCCAACGACACTGGCACCCGCACGGGATTTTTGGACTCTTAGATATACAACAAGTTTAGATAACGGTAGTGTTGTGGTAAGTTTTTGTTTTTGTTTTTTTTTTTTTTTTTTTAACCATATATGATACATCGTTGTACTTTACGTCCTTTTGGAATTTGATCTCATGTCCTATGTTTTTTAAGGTATGCGAGAGATCCCTTTCTGGTTCTGGTGGTGGCCCGAATGCCGCAGCTACGGCCCAATTTGTAAGAGGCGAAATGCTTCCGAGTGGTTACCTTATTCGGCCCTGTGATGGTGGCGGGTCAATAATCCACATCGTTGACCACCTTAATCTTGAGGTAAAAGTTGACTATTTTTTTTTATTGCTCGAGTTTTAAAAAAACCTACTTATAAACCTCCTTTTCATTTTGTAGGCGTGGAGCGTGCCCGAAGTTTTGCGCCCGCTTTATGAATCTTCTAAAGTCGTAGCACAAAAGATAACCATCGCAGTGAGTATTGTTTATTATATTACAACTCGTTACGTGATTAATCATGTTTAGCGTTTAATATCACTTGATCACCTTCATAATTCTTTGTGGGTCCCAATGTAGGCGTTACGTTATATTAGACAAATAGCTCAAGAATCGAGCGGGGAAGTTGTTTATGGACTCGGAAGACAACCAGCCGTTTTGCGTACCTTAAGTCAAAGATTGAGCAGGTATATAATTTTTCCATAGTGGTAAAAAGACTCAATTTTTATAAGTTAATGAATTATTTATTATTATGATTATGTTATTCAGAGGTTTCAACGATGCTATCAATGGTTTCAATGATGACGGGTGGTCATTGATGAACTGTGATGGGGCCGACGACGTAATAGTTGCAGTCAATTCGACCAAGAATATTACCACCTCGACTAATTCTTCTAATTCACTCTCGTTTATTGGTGGAGTACTTTGTGCAAAGGCCTCGATGCTCTTTCAAGTGAGTGTCGTGTTGACTTCTAGTTAATAAACGTTTTTCGGATAACGTCTTGTTCTTTCTTTCTTTATTTATTATTTTTTTTTTCTTTTGGGTTACAGAATGTACCTGCAGCAGCATTGGTACGGTTTTTACGGGAGCATCGGTCAGAATGGGCGGATTTTAATGTAGATGCTTACGCAGCCGCTTCAGTTAAAGCCAGCCCGTATGGCTATCCTGGAATGCGTCCCACACGGTTTACGGGTAGCCAGATTATCATGCCACTTGGCCAGACAATCGAACAAGAAGAGGTAACATTTTTTCGTCTCATGTTGTCCCGTTTAGTTTCATTTTTATTGAATATAATCCTAAATAACGTTTTGTTTGAATCGGTGAAACTCTACAGATGCTCGAAGTAATTAGACTCGAAGGCCATGCACTTGGTCAAGACGACCCTTTTGTGTCCCGGGATATTCATCTCTTACAGGTTCTTTTTTTTTTTTTTTTTGCTTTGTTATATTTTAAATAGCTGGTGTTAACATTTGTGTTTAGTTATGCGCCGTTTGTTTTTTAAGATGTTTTTATCTTAAAACCACATATGTAGAGAAGATGTAGAGAAGATGTGGTCTGAAGATTGGCTAAAGATCAAAGACTTTATGTTTTGTTTTTTTTTTGTTTTTGTTTAGAAGCATATTTCTAGCTCTGCAAGTCTGCAGACAAAAGAAGATAATATTTTATCTTACGTCTTCATAAAAACAATCAGTTTGCGGTAATAAGGGTGCTCGGTAATAAGGGTGCGCAGACATAACACAATGAAAAACAAATGACACCTCAGTTTTTAATGTTATCATTGTTTTTGGTAGTTATGCAGCGGAATCGATGGCACTACGGGAGGAGCTTGTTCGGAACTTGTATTCGCCCCAATAGACGAAATGTTTCCCGACGACGCTCCTCTTATACCATCGGGTTTTCGTATCATTCCTTTGGATCCTAAATCAGTTGAGTCCACGTTCGTCCTTGATCGTTATAGCTTTCTTTACTTTTCTTGACTTTTGTTGACCACAACGACCTCTATCTGACCAGGGTGACCAAAAGGATGCACGCCGGACCCTTGACTTGACTTCAAGCCTAGAGGTGGGCCAATCTACGAGCCACGGGTCGTCAGACACGTTGACTTGTCAAAGCACGCGATCGGTTCTAACCATTGCATTTCAGTTTCCTTTTGAGAACAATCTAGCCGAAAGTGTAGCGACTATGGCTCGACAATACGTTCGCAGCGTAATTAACTCGGTTCAAAGGGTTGCAATGGCTATATCCCCTTCGGGTTTGAGTCCATCGGTGTCCCCTAAATTGTCTCCCACCTCACCCGAAGCGCTTACTCTCGCTCAATGGATTTGTCATAGCTACACGTAAGTTTGTTCCACCAAAATAAAAATAAAAATTAATTAAATAAAATTAAACAAATTAATCACCTTTCTAATGGGTTTGTTTTGTTGTGTTAGTTACCATTTAGGGTCGGATTTGTTAACGTCTGGTTCGGTTGTTGGCGATTCGCTGTTAAAAGATCTCTGGCAGCACCAAGATGCCATTTTGTGCTGTTCTCTAAAGGTACAAATAAGTAAAAATAGTTTCTTGAAAATTCTTGATGAGTAATTTACTTTGTTGGTCATTATAGTTGTATCAAAACTACTGATTTGGTCCTTTAAATTTTTTAGTTATGTTAATGATCCTTTATTTAGAAACTTATTGCTTAGATAGTCCTTTATCTAAAAACTTGTTGCCTCGATAGTCCTTCAATTTAAGTTACAAACATTTAGATTATTAACATTCATTAGAATAAAGGAGTATATCGGTAACAAGTTTCTAATTGAAAGACTATCGACATACTTTAAAATTTTAAAGGATTGAATCAGTAATTTCGATACAATCATAAGGACCAACTAAGTAATTTACTCATTCTTGATCATGTTTTGGAACGCGATAACTAACTAAACTAAGCTGTTTCTGTTTGTTTAAATTTGTAGTCGCTTCCGGTTTTTATATTCGCCAACCAGGCAGGGCTCGACATGTTGGAAACGACTTTGATGGCGTTACAAGACATCACATTAGACAAACTGTTTGATGATGCAGGTCGAAAAGCACTATTTCCCGAATTTGCCAAGATAATGCAACAGGTATGTATGTTTTCACATATTATTCAAAATATCGCTCTCTGAAAACATAAAAGTCATGATCCGACATGTTTCAGGGTTTTGCATATTTGCCGGGTGGGATTTGTATGTCAACAATGGGGCGTAACATTACGTACGAGCAAGCAATAGCTTGGAAGGTTCTTGCTGCTGATGAAACGACGGTTCATTGTCTTGCTTTCTCTTTTGTTAATTGGTCATTCGTGTGACCTGGCGCTTGCGGATTTTGATATGTAAAAAGTGTATTAATTGGTGGAGCCAGGAATTTAGAACATGCTGAAGTCATGGTGTTATTTTTTTTGTTTTTAATTTGAGATCTGTTTAAATTAATGCATTTCCAGGTGGAGATTTTTTAACTTGAATTTAGACTACTTTGTGTTGAACATTCAACGTGTGAAACCCCTTTAAATCTTGCAAACCTCTGAAAAACTGAAATTAACAACACAAATGCCGTAAGAACACTTGGATATTACAAATTGCATTTCACTAGGTAAAACCTTTTGTTTACGTTGAAGCCGCATACATTTCAGAGATGCTCATTATCAATACAAAATACCGATAAACATCTTGTGTGAAGCGTATTGTCCGTTTATGAGATGGATATTTGGCTCACACACATACAAGTTCATATAAAAGAAAGATCTGTAAGCATAATGGTGTTCTATTACATTTTGGATTAAATGAGTTTTGGCTAAACAAGGAACAAATGTGTATGGATAGTAGTGTTCAATTACGTAACAATGTTCTATTACAACTAGATCAAGTTCGATCATACTATCGCTTTGGCCATTGCACCTTCAGAACTCAGATATTTTTCCACATGTTCTTTATTCACTAATTTTCAAAAAATGCATGTATATAGACATATAGCAATTGTATGTCCATATAATGGGCAAAGCAGCAATATATTGAAAAGTATAGGGACTAAACTTGTAAAATTACTTGATTAGTAAAGTAGCTAGACTGTTTTTTTGCAATTACTGATTAAACTGATACTGTGTATTCTACTCAACCGTAAAAATTAGGGTTTAGTCGTCTTCAACCTCAGGTGTTTTCCTCTTCTCATCGATTTTACTAATCTTAACTTGTTACACTTATATTCGTGGTTTATTTTTGTTCTGGACCTTATCACATATTGAGCTGTACTGTATTGAAACTCACATTATGTATGAACCAATGTTTCTCAAATACTTTTATATGGTTTATGTTGTTTATGTTCAATATATGGAACTTATATTGCCTTTTAGATATTTACAGTAACTAATATTTGGAGAATTATCAAGTAGCGGTCCTACAACAACACCCTGAGATGGAACCTAAATGTTTGATCACGGATAGAATTAGCAGCCTTCCGAATCATCTAATTGAGACCATCCTAAGTCTTATTCCAATAAAAGATGCAGTTAGGACGAGTATCCTCTCAAAGAAATGGAGATACAGTTGGAACAAAATCCCCAAACTTGTGTTCATTGAGAAAGATATGTTTGATGTATCAACCGATAAAGATCACAAAGAAGATGAAGATGAAGAAGAAGATGAAGAAGAAGAGGAAGATTCATATTCTGAAAGGGAAGAAGATTCTGAATTTGAAGAGGAAGAAGATTCTAAAAGGAAAGAGGAAGAATATTCTGATATGGAAGAGGATGAAGAAGATGAAAGGAAAGAAATGATCAGGATGATGAAAAAGGAAAACGCTGAAAGGAAGGAGTTGCTCAGGAAGTGTAAACATTTTGAAGATTTACACCGCAAGTCTAAAATTATTAATGCTATACACCAAGTTATGTTAATGCACCATGGTGCAATAGCTGAGTTCACCCTTTCCATGAATTTAGATAACAAATGTGATGAAATTGACAAAATAATAACTTATTTGTCATGGAAGAATACTGTCAAGAAATTGACACTTCAAATGAATGTTGACTTAGGTGATGAAATCGCTCCGTATAAGTTACCTTCATCTGTCTTCACATTTCGTCTGTTAACTGATCTATACCTCCAACAGTGTAGTCTTTACCATCTACCAAGAGTCGGTGGTTTTAGTTGTCTTACAAGCTTATTCCTGAAAGATGTAGGGACCAATGCAGCAATGGTTCTACGTATCGTATCCAAGTGTCCATTACTCAGAAGTTTCGGTCTGGTAAGTAATAACTTTGAAGTTCCTACTAGAATATTGAACATTATTTTACTTATTTTGATTTTGTATATTGCTGCAGGTTAAATTTCATTGGAATGTTACGTTTACACTTTCTTTCTTGTGTAAGCTATCTGGGTGTTTACCTGTGATTGAACATTTGAATATTCCCATTATGCCCTATTGGCTCTCTAAGGTAAAAGATGTAGCAACTTTTTATATAATAATAATAATTGATTTAATAACTCACAAAACATAAACATTGGATCTATTAACATTTACTTTGTTATGTAGTCCAAGTTTGATTTACCAAAGCATCCAACCCCGATGGTCCACCTCAAATACGCACATTTACACGGAAGTTGTTTCATAGGCGAATATGGGTGGTTGTTTGCTGTCAATTTTATCAGAAGCTCAATAAACTTAGAGAAGCTTAAGCTACAGGTAAACAACATAGCTCTTATCTTTGTATCAAGTTTGCTGCTTTGGTTCTCATCCCAATTTAAGGAAAACCGATGATGCTTCATGTAGGGTTACCATAATTTTAAGGAGAAGATATCTGAGATAGACTCTTTTATTCCGGAAGAGAATCCAGATATTAGGTTGGAACATTTGAAGGAACTGGAGTTTAATGTATACAGAATTATACCAGAGTTGAAGTTTATGAAGCTTATATTGGCCATATCACCTGTGCTGAAGAAGGTGAAGATAACTTTTCAACATATAGTTAATAAGCACGAAGAGGTTGATATGTTAAAAGATCTATCAGACGCCCCACGCGCGTCTGAGATGGCAGAAATTGTTGTTGAGCATCTACTATCTGATGATGAAAGTTGAAGGCATATGAAAGGTGAAAAGTGGTTTGAGGATCTCATCAAGGTTTGGTGTTTGGTCTCTGATCAGTGATAACCTGTTCGAGTGCTGTTTTGGGTTGATTACTTGGAGTATGTGTTTTTTATGCAACGGTTAAATTTTTTCATTTTGGATGTTTATGGTGTAGGTTCGGTAGTTTGTACAATCTGTTCAAGTAGGTTGGATGATTTTAGTTATAGTCTGGTTTTGGTATTAATATGATATGATTAATTTTCTCCATTTTTGTTGGCCGGTGCTAAATGCTTGTACAGTGTAAGTAGGCCAAGTATTGTTGGTTATAATCTGGTACTGTTAACACATGGTTCTATGTAATTATTATGATTAAACTGGAGGCTAACTATGCATTTCGATACTGATACTAAATAACTAGATAGAAGCAAAAAAAATCATAATTTTAGTTGGATAGTTATACACATTGATAAAAATTTGAATCTGAAAAATAAACGCACCCTTAATTTATTTATGTACATAATGAAAATTTCTTACAAGACATTCAGTGAAACGAACACACCCTTAACTTATATATGTATAGATAGATGTATAGACGACTTATGTTTAAGTGATTTATTTTGTTTAAGTTGTGTGTATCAAACAGAGGTTACCTTAAAATTAATATTTACATTAACTAATTTTTGGGGCATTATTTAGTATTGGACTTAAAGATTAACACTTGAACTGAATGGGTTACAAGTTACAACAATACATAATATAAGTTACCCTTATCTTTCTTATACTATCAATTGACTGATTATCTCCAACCTTGTAATCTTGACCATCAACAATTAATGGATATGGTAGACTTACAAGCTTAATCCTGAACCATATCGACATTACTGAAGATTCTACATATTGTATCCAATCTCCGTTACTTCAGAGAATGAAGTGCTGAGTGTAGGTATTGAATTCTGTTTGAAGTCAACTTAGATAATTGAATGAAGATGATATTATATAGATTAATGAAGTATGAAGATTCACCCACATTAAAGCATTGATCTTATCCAAATGCCATCTACAAAGGTGTAGAATTGTACATGCCTGCAATGGATGGACGTTTGTGACCTGGACTGCTATCAACATAACTCACTGCATAGGCGCGTGCAACCCACGTGCGACGTCGCCTTATGCAAACTGCATATTGTAGGCTGCACACTTCAAAGCATGCATCCTATGAAAAAGTATATGCTATGGAGTTTTGATTGGTTGAAGTGCTTACGTTGGTTTCTAAACCTGCCTAATTTGTATTATCATGGTCTTAAGTTAAGCATTTAGTTTCTATGTTGACGGTTCAAATATTGATTTTGTTTACTATGACTTAATCAAAACACTTAATCTTTGAAATAGGAAACTAGTGAATGGAATGTGTGGCAGACAACAGATTTACAAGAACGCAATATGGTCGAAAATGTTGACCGATGGGGTTGTGGGTAAGCTTCTATCATTTTCTTCTCTTCTATCTTGTTCAAAAAATCAATTTGTGTTATTTCATTTGTTATTGTCTTTATGTAAGTTTTCATTTTATTTTATACATATGAAAACTGGATTAAATTTGGCTCTTATTGAAAATTCTTTTTTATGAAAAAGTTGACCATCTGCAATACAAGAAAGAAGTAGGGATAGTGTTGATGATGACATCATCACTCTTTATCTGAATCTACATTTGAGAGTTCGAAGCTGTAACCAATAACTGGGATTGTTTTTTTCTTCCTTTTTCTGTTTGATATAGCAGTTTGTTTACAAATTCCAATTGGTTTGCTTTCCGAGAAGAGAGAATGGGGGATGCTCCTATGGGTGCCACCTCACCTTCAGAAATGATGGAAGAGATCAACTTGAATGGCACATCTAACGGTGGTGATAAAAGCAGAGAAGGCCATGAGATAAACTTAAATGGCACATCTGTTTGAAGATGATGTGGAATTTGTAGGGGTTGAATTAGATGGTTCATAGAAGGCCATGGATCAGGCTCTTATGGAGGACACTAACCACTCGAGGGTTGACCAAAAGGTTTCTCGTTATGAGTAACCTGTGAATCTATTATTGAACCAAGTTTGGGCTGACTTAGATGTAGAGTATACTTTTGTTACACAGTGTTAAGGTCGGTGGTTATTATTTATTGTTTATTACTATTACTGTTATTACTACTACTAGGGGCCATAACGAGCCGACTCGAAATTTACTAAGCTCGAGCTCGACTCGATTGCAAATCAAAAAGCTCGGGCTCAGCTTGTTTCGAGTTTAACACAACATATTTGAGCTTGGCTCGTTAACACAATACAAGCTCGGATCGAATCGAAACTTGAGGACCTCACAACATATTTGAGCTCTCAGCACGTGAAACTCGAGGACCTCACAAGGAGCTTTCGAGGCCCTCACAAGTAGCTCGACTTCATACAGAACTTACAGTTTGTTCATGTAACATTTTTACATTTAAATGAACGGTTTTCTTTTTTTGCAGCTCCTAGAACCTCAATAAGATCATCCCTAACGCAGGCGTGTTGGGTCTCATGTGCACCGAGTACGCTAATGGGGCGTGCTCGCGTGTGTGCTCGCGTCGTGTGTGCTCCAAGCACATGAAACCATTTTGGTGTGCTGATTTTTGATTGGTTGATTTTTGTTTTTTGATTCATTTTTATCTTCTTTTTCACCCAACTTCAAATCAAATTTTAACACATCACTCAACATGTCACTCAACACTCCACCCCATTATTTTACAGTTTACTAGTACGCTCATCAAGCACCCCACCCCCACTCAGCAACACGCCAACACGCCCGTGACTCCATGAGGGTTACCCCAAAACAAAAAAGTAAAAAAAAAAAAAAAAAAAGCAAAGAAATTTAACGTGGTTTATGACACGTTGAAGAATCCTGAAGGTTCTAGAACAGTTTTTTTTTTTTTTTTTTTTTTTTTTTTTTTTTTTTACAATTATAGAAGCGCAACAAGAATCTCGTAATTTGACAATTGAATCAAACTAGAAAAAAATTCGACCGCACGTTGCTGCGGTTGTATTCGACGCGCGGTCGAATTTGGATATACGTTGTTTGGTACATAATATATCTAGTAGGTTGTGTTGTTTGTTGGACGTGTATGTATATGTATGTAATATAGGCCGAAATATTTAGTGTTCTTTTAACGATGTCCGTTTCGGGTATAGTTAGTCGCGTTATGTTCGTAAAAAATTTTCGAGTTAAACGGTGGTCTCGAAAAAATTTAACTCGCATCGAGCGAGAATATAGGGCCCGTTATCCAGTGTTTTTTAACGATGTCCGTTTCGCGTATAGTTAGTCCCGTTGGGTTCGCCTAATTTTTTCGAGTTGAACGGTAGTTTCGAAAAATTTTAACTCGCACCGAGCGAGAAAATACGACCCGCTGAAAATTCGGGTGGAATTAGTTTATTTTATTTGAATAAAATTATATATTTACGCTTTCTACCTCTGAAAAAGTGTAAACTTGAGGGGGTGTTTTGTAAATTAAGTCGAACTTGAGGGACTGTTTTTAGTGTGAACACAGACTCAAAACGAAAACCCGTAAAACTGAAACTGGAGTTTTAGTTTGTAGGTGTAATATAATATAATATATAATATAATATAATATAATATAATTAGAAAATTAGAAATTAGGGCTAGTGTATAGCGATCGAAGAAGATGATCGAGGTTGTATTGAACGACAGATTAGGTAAAAAAGTTCGCGTGAAATGCAACGAAGATGACACTATTGGCGACCTCAAAAAGCTTGTAGCTGCTCAAACAGGAACAATGGCTGATAAAATAAGGATTCATAAGTGGTACACTATCTATAAAGAATTAAAGATCATACCACTCTTCAGGATTATGAGATTCTTGATGGCATGGGCCTCGAACTATATTACAATTAACCTAATTACAATTGATTAATTAATCAATAATCTCTCCAAGATTTGTTATCTTTTGGTACTTGTTTGTATGATGTATCTTTTAATTAGATAGCAATTTCTTCTTTTTTTTCTCTCCCAAATTTACTTTTTAAGGACCGTCTGTTTCGCAATCTATTTGTATATTGTAGTGATAATTGGGTGTTTGTTGACATATAACTTTAATTAACGGGTTAACCCAAAAGTCCAATTGCTGTGCATCATTCCATGATGTGTGAGCTTTGAGGCAGATAACCTCTAACCCCACCATACTTAGGTCACATGTTGAATATTTTTACATGTATGTGCACATGGCAATAAATGCAATACACAAGACTTAACCAATTTACTAAGCTTTCTGTCCGAATAAAGGTCCTCCGTCTTTCTCTTCTCCGACGGGTTTTTAGCTCCGATCTCTTCTCTTGTTTTCAGGCGACGAATTCAGGTGTTTTCTACTTGGACTCTGAGAACCGTTAAGAGTTTTGGGGCGTTTTTTGGTGACGATTCCGGCCGGTGGTTGGGTTTGCCTTGCTGATTCTCTTCTCCGTCTCCGCTGCCATTTCACTTCTCAAGTTAATTTGTAGGCGACGAGTTCCGCCTGGAACTCTACATCTCACTAGGTTGGGCTTCGGTTTTGGGTGGAGGTGGGGTAGATATGGCTGAGGTAAGGTGGATCGTGTTTTGTGTTGAAATTCGGCAGATCTCGGTGGTCCGGCCCGCCGGAGACTGTTGAGGGGAGGTAGTGGCTGCTCACGGCCTTGAGTGGCTGTTAGCAGCTGTTATTGGCTCTCGATGGTCGAAGGTGGTGGCAAACAGTGTCGACCTCTGCTAGCTGCCATTGGTGGTTGTCTGCGACTGTTAGTGGCTGACGACGGCTAGTGATGTTGTTGACGGCCCTAGTGGTCGCTGGTGACTTAAAATGGTGCTGGTGGGGGTTTGGTTGTCATTGGCGGTCGTCGGTTTATGCTGAAAGCTGCTGGAGGCTAGCGACTGCTTGAGTCTGGGGGTTTGTAAATGTCCTTAGAAAATTGGTGAAGATGACTGGTTCCTTTACGGTTTGATTCTGCATTTGGATCTGTTCGGCTGCTGCGAGTTTGGTTCATTCATTCCATTTTTATCGTCGTTGAGTCTTTTGTAGGCTTGATGTTGTTGCCGGCGTTGTTGACTTAGTTGACTTCGGCAAATAGGCCTCGGGATAGGTGTTCTTGGGTTGCCCGGTGTTTGGTTTGAATTTGCGGTTTCTGCTGGGTGAAGATGCAGGGTTGGATACGGGATCGGGTTTATGTGTATGTTTTTAGGCTTAGGTTTGGTGGTTTTGTTTATTTGTAATCTTAATTGTAATTTCAATATGCTCGCTCTGTTTTCAATGTTGACGTTCATAGTGTTTAGATCGAACAGAGCAGGAGTCAATGAGGTTTGGTCGTCTGTGACCAATTACTTTCACTACAGATCGTCACGATCTGCCCACTGTAGCTCCACCGGATCCTCGGGTCTATTATATATATATATATATATATATATATATATATATATATATATATATATATATATATATATACATATTAATATTTTCGGCAAAAAAAATAAATAAATAAATAACTAAATTCAATCCAAATATAATCAAACATATATTCTCTTTAACTTTGAAATATGTCAACATGGTGTCTACATACTATGTTTGGTACACATTTTAAAGTTTAAATACTAATGATAATTAAAAAAAAAAAAAAAAAAAAACCCTAGCCGATCCGGATTTTTCTCTGGCGGTTCCGGCGATTTTTAGATTCCGGTGAGTTCTTTTCTGCTTTCTTTCCTAAACGTTAGTGAATATCATTCTCCTGGTTGTCCTTATCTATGGCGGGTAAAAAGAAAAAGAAAGCTCCGGATAATGCAACTAGGGTTTTACGTAATCGTACTGTTGGAAGTGATCTGAGTGATTCGGTTAAGGAGGGAGAAGAGCATAATTCTTCATCTGAATATGAGATTGATAAGGGTTCGAAACAAGACGACATCTATCTGGGTTCCATTCCGGGTTCCAAGAAGACGAAAACAGGTGGAGAAGAAGAGACTAATTTGGAAGATGATAAAGATGATCGTATTAGTGTTCATTCTACTGACTCATGGGAGGTGACTGTTCCTCCATTAGGAGATGAAACAGATAAAAAGGATGCTGATCAGGAAGCCCCTAAAGTTCCTGGAACACCATTGGCTTCTTATGCCCATGCAGTTGCAGGTTCCTCAAAACAAAAGAAAATTGTTAACTTTCGCATGATTGAACAGGAGAGTTCGGTTGATGATGATATTGATGTTATGATCCCTGTTAAATCCGTTGAGGAAGCTAACAAAAGGTATAACAATACATTGTATGGTTACTTTTTGGGTAAGAGGGTGGCTTTTCCGGTTGTCCAAAGCTATGCAATGAATACCTGGAAGAAGTATGGTATAGAGAAGATGATGATGAATGCCAAGGGGTTCTTTTTTTTCTAGTTTTCTACTGAAGAAGGTATGATGAATGTTATGCAGAATGGACCGTGGATGATTCGTACGATACCTATCATCTTAAACAAATGGACACCGGATATCTCTCTCACTAAAGAGGATCTCACCAAAGTCCCGGTTTGGGGTAAGTTACATGATGTTCCGTTGGCAGGTTATACCGAGATAGGGTTAAGTGTTATCGCTTCAAAGATCGGGAGGCCGATGATGATGGATTCCTACACAAGCACCATGTGTTTGGAATCTTGGGGTCGACCCAATTACGCTCGAGCTATGATTTAGGTTTCGGCGGATTGTGCACTTAAAGATTCTATCAAGGTGGGTACACCTAATAGGGAGGGAAAGAAAAGTACTACATATGTAGTTCATGTTAAATATGAGTGGAAACCTCCAAGGTGTTCATGTTGCAACGTTTTTGGCCATAATGACTCACAATGCCCGAAGGCTGTTCCGGTTGCTCCAGTCAAGTTGGTAGATAATGATGGGTATGAGAGGGTCAAGAATAAGAAGAAGGCGACTAAAAACAATGACAAGGGGAAACAACAGGAATTTACCATGCATAACAAGACTAAAGTAGTTTATGTTCCAAAAGTTACTACTACTGATCGACCCAAAAGTGCTAAACGCAATGGTGGTGGAGGACAGAATGATGTCGGGCCGAGTAATGGAGGTGTTTCTGTTTCGAATTCCTATGATGTGTTGGGTAATCAGGACGAGTTTCATTTAAGAGATGAAGATGATGATGTTATTGAAAATCATGATGAAACTTCAGAGTTTATTAGTTCCAAAAAACCTTCTGAGGGCGCAAGCACTCCCGGTCTTGGGGTTTTCCAATGATAAATATCGCATCATGGAATATAAGGGGTTTGAACCTAATCCCTAAACAAAAGGAGGTTCGTGATGTGGTTAGTAGTAATAAACTCTCTATTTGTGCTATTTTGGAGTCTCATATCTCCATAGCCAAATTAAGTGATATATGTAACTCTGTTTTTCCTTCTTGGAATTGGATCTCCAACACTAATGTGTGTGCTTTAGGTACTCGCATTATTGTTGGTTGGAACCCTAATGAGGTTCGATTGGTGTGCTTGGCCATGACGGATCAAGTTATCCATTGTGTTGCTAAGACGATTGATGATAAATGGGAATGTTATCTATCCTTTGTGTATGCTGATAATTACTATATCCAAAGAAGACAATTGTGGAATAGCTTGCAATATCATAATGCTTCTATTGGCCGTCAACCATGGTCGATTCTTGGTGATTTTAGTGTCTCTTTGGAAATTGAGGAGTCCACTGCTAGTTCCTCGAGCCGTACGTTGGCCATGCGTGAGTTCCGGGAATGTATTGAAAGTATTAACATGGCGAATGTCAATCATAGTGGTTTTTGTTATACTTGGAACCAACGTCCAAATTCAACGTCAGGTATATTGAAAAAGATTGATAGAGTTATGGCAAACGACGTTTTTATTAACTTGTGGACGAATGCGTATGTTATATTCCAACCATATCATATCTCGGATCACTGCCCAGCGGTGCTTCGAATACCGGTTGAGATGGAGAGGAAGGTTAGACCCTTTAAATTTAGTAACTACATTGCGAAACGTGATGACTTCAAAGAAAAGGTCCGGTTAGGTTGGAATGTGGACGTGCCTGGCCACCATATGTATCGTGTAGTTAAAAGAATGTATTCTCTAAAGGAAACCATGCGTAAATTAATGTGGGACAATGGTAATGTTCATGACAACGTAAAGCTTACCCGTGATATTTTAGAGGCTGCACAGAAAGATCTTGATGACCATCCCAGCTCGAGTGAATGTCGTATACGGGTCACTGAAGCGCTGAAAAAGTATAATCAGGCTGTTCTCGATGAGGAAAGTCTTCTGAAACAAAAGGCAAAAATTGAATGGCTACGGGTTGGGGATCGTAACACTGCTTATTTCCACCGGGTTGTTAAAGGAAGAATGAATCGTAGTCTTATAGAGGCCCTTCTGGATTCGAATGATGTTATGGTTGAAGGTAATATGGTTCCTCCTTTGATTGTTTCACACTTTGAGAACTTTCTAGGAGTAGCATCTAGTTGTGACGAATTTCGTGACCCGTCTTCGTTGTTTCCAAACAGAATAAGTAATAATAGATCCGTGGACATGGTTAAACCCGTCACCGAACAGGAAATCAAAGAAGCGATGTTTGGTATTGGTGATTCAAAATCTCCTGGTCCGGATGGCTATACGTATGTGTTTTTTAAGGAAGCATGGGACATTGTGGGTAAGGATGTTGTTCGAGCTATTCAGGAGTTTTTTGTTAATGGCCAGATGTTGAAGGAGATTAATAATACAATTATTGCTTTAATCCCTAAGACTAAAACGCCTAGTAAAGTTACTGATTTTCGTCCGATTTCTTGCTGTAACGTGATTTATAAGTGCATAAGCAAGATTATTACATCAAGAATTAAAGCGTGTTTGGATGAAGTTGTTAGCACGAATCAGTCGGCGTTCATTCCGGGTAGGAGAATAGCGGATAATATTCTTCTTACCCAAGAAATTATGAAGAATTACCACTTGAATCGTGGGACCCCGAGATATGCATTTAAAGTAGATATTCAAAAAGCGTACGATACGATTGATTGGAATTTTCTTGAGGCCACTCTTATTTGTTTTGGTTTCCCGATAAAGATGATTAAATGGATTATGGCGTGTGTCACTTCCCCTTCATTTTCTATTTGTGTGAAAGGGGAGTTGCATGGCTTTTTCAAGGGCAAGCGAGGATTGAGGCAAGGGGATCCAATGTCTCCTTACCTCTTTACGCTCGTTATGGAGGTTCTAACGTTAATGTTGAAAAGGAATATTGCTCAAAGAGGTAAATTTCGGTATCACCCGAGATGTGATAAACTCAAGATTGTAAATTTATGTTTTGCGGATGATTTATTCTTGTTTTCTCACGCGGATGTTCACTCGGTTGAAATTCTTCGGGATTCTCTTGAGGAATTTAAGAATTGTTTGGGTCTAGTACCTAGCCTTCCGAAAAGCACAGCTTTCTTTGCTCATGTTAATACTCCTATCAAGAACATGATATTGGCCACTCTCCCATTTGATGAGGGTACCCTTCCAGTTCGTTATTTGGGGGTCCCTCTGGTGTCCTCTCGGCTAGTGTATCGAGACTGCAAAATATTAGTTGATAGAGTAAGGATCAAAGTAGGTGATTGGAAGAATAAATATTTATCGTTTGCAGGGCGAGTCCAACTAATTATCTCGGTCATCACGGCCATGCAATTGTATTGGTGCTCGGTCTTTATTCTTCCGGAAGCTATTATCAAGGACATTGAGAAAGTGATGCGAGGTTTCCTTTGGTGTCAAGGGGAATTAAAAAGGGGTAAGGCTAAAGTGAAATGGGATGACGTATGTCTCCCAAAAGAAGAGGGTGGGTTGAGTATTAAACGCCTGAAGCATTGGAACGTGGCGCTTATGACTTCTCATATTTGGCGATTACTTACGCTCAAGGACTCGTTGTGGGTTCAATGGATACACATGTATAAATTAAGAGGTTGTAATTTTTGGCAAGTTTCGATTTCAGTAGACTCCTCATGGAGTTGGCATAAACTGCTTCAGGTTAGACCCATGGTTCGACAATTTTTTGCTTATCGTTTGGGTGATGGTAAATCTGTTTCAGCATGGTACGACGAATGGTGTGATTTGGGTCCTCTTTGTCACGTTATTTCATTAGATGACATTACTAGTGCAGGTTACTCGACCCAAGCAAAGGTTAGCGAGGTTTTTAATGCTGATTTTGAGTGTCCGAGTGCATGGGTGGCCAAATTTCCGGGTTTAGCTTCTTTACAGAATCCGGCATTAGATGATACGCCAGACAGACTGATCTGGAAAGGCATTGATGCTGACCGAAAGGCCTCGGTTGGGTGCATGTGGGAGTCGATCAGACCCCGTGGTCATGTTGTTGCTTGGTTTGATGTCGTTTGGTTCAATCAATGTATTCCTAAACACGCTTTTGTTATGTGGCTCTTGATGGGTGAACGCCTAAAAACTCAGGATCGTTTAAATCCTTGGGAGCTTCGCAATAACCCGGCATTGGTGTGTTTCTTGTGTAATGATTCCATGGATTCTCATGAACATCTCTTCTTTGAATGTGCTTATTCGAAGAAGATATGGCTTTTGGTTTTAAACTTGGTTCGCGTAGACATGGGTGGTTACGGTTGGAAGATATGCCGTGATGTTATTATCAATAATGGTACCCGTAAAGGGGTGGCGTGGATAGTTGCTAAACTTCGCTTTGGTGCTAGTGTTTATCATATTTGGCGAGAAAGAAACTCGAGGTTGTTTAAACGGGGTAAGAAGACGGAAGAACAATTGTTTGAATATATCAGATCCAATGTTAGGCTGAAACTGATGACCTCGTCTTTCAAAAGTACGAAAAAAGTGGAGCAAATGAAGGAGGACTGGCAGCTTTGTTAGAAGTCTTAGTCGGTCATGGGTTGTTAGCAGTCTTGTGTCTGTTTTTAGTCATATAGATTGCTAGTGGGTAGTGTTTTGTATTTGCTTGGCTGCAAGAGTCGCTTGTAGCAGCTGTGCTTATTGGGGTGTATCATTTTATTATTTTTAATAATATTTTCCGGGGTAACCCTTTACCCAAAAAACATTTTAAAGTTTAAAGAGAATATATGTTCATGGGAATTCAAATAGCTGAAGTGTTTTATGTGACTCCAGCCCTCTTATTCCACTTCTAATGTTCAATCTCATCTGTAATTGTGACAAGTCTATACGGTTAAACTACATTTAGTCATGTACATGCAACAAACAAAAAAAAGTGAACTTGGTTACATGGCATCTGCAACAGTGATGTTGCTTTGTGAAGCAGGAGTTACACAAATACCTATGTGACAAAAATCATATTAGGTATCATTTAACGTACATCTAACTTTTTACACTAAGAGTAAAGCTAACATAATAGTCTCAAGTCTCGAACTGTCTAGGAACATAAACGAGGAAATTGGTATATGTCTTAACAAAACTCAGAGTCAAGTCCAATATTCGGCCGCTTATGGTATATAAACCAGAAAATCTAAGACTGTCTACATGAGTCATGACATTGCTATACAAATATGGGTAGTTCAGCATGTCTGTTTCGAAGAGTCGAGTTCAAGGTCAAGAGTTTGCAAATCTTTATCCTGTTTTCTGCAACGATCCCCAATAAAAGAAGTAATGATAATGTTTCCATGGTAAGTATAGTAAGAACCAGTCACAGGAAAAATAACATCCAAGGCTATAAAGCATAAAATGAAATAGTCTCTTATTACCTTTGATCACCTTGGTTGCATGCATCCTGTGAAGCTCGTGAGTCTATGTCAGCATAATTGTCACTAGAGCTTTGCTGGACAACGTGTATCGGTTGACCAAACAGTAAAAACACTTTCTCAACACTTTTGTCCATCTTAAAACTTGAAGAACTTCCCACGGTTAGTGTGTATGAAACGTCATCACTATCTTCATCCAATTGGGAATCTGTAGAATATGAATTGATTTTCTTAAGAGTGGAAGGAAAAAGTCCCGGCTGCAGTTTGCGGGTAAGGTTGGGATCCAATAACAGAATATCAAACCCTGCATGCCTGGCTCCCTGAATGCTTCCATGAACATTTTCAGGAGGACCACATAAAGAACTACTAGGCCCAATGGTATTGCTTGAAAAGGGTGGTGAGTATTGAATTGGTGGCGTATTTGACAGCAGTTCAACCAGCCATGGACTTACCCGTTCCACATTCTGCAACCGATCTGGTTCATCCCACCTAACCTGCATCATACAGAAATAGCATATACAATAATATATACTAATAGAACTATGCTCGTGATATTCTAAAATTATCAAAATGTGAATACTATACAGGTTGTATAAGATAGGTGTAGAAGAACTATGCTCATCACGTGTGGATTTCATACAGTCAAAAAGAAAGGGGAGTGTTACATTGTGATGCCTATGTGCATAACAGTCTAAGTCAACAAAAACATTTCAAAAAGAAACACTAATGATCAAATAATTAAACAGTTACTCATACCAGAATAAAAAAATGAAACTGTACAAAAACTTTTTGATTAAACACATCAATCTTATTACGGTACCAAAATGCATGAATAGGACTCGTGGAGATAAATACATAAAGTACACATTACCTGTAAAAGCCGCCAAGGAGAATTTGGCCAGTGAAACGGGTCAGCCGCTCCAACAGACGATACAGTTCCCGTGAACTAGACACGTGACAAATCCTCTCTTTCAAAGGGCATTTTGAATCTCATTCCAGGACACCACTGGTTTCTCAATGAAGCAGTCAAACAAGAAGCCTTCACATAAAAATCTGAAGTGTTTGTGCGAGGGTAAAAGGAAACCTTAAATGGTTGTCTACTGGCAGCAAGGGATGTGGCTTCAATCACATCTTCAGGCCTCACTTTTATATTACTGTCACCTCTCTTAACACGTCTGATTCCAACACAAAGATCTTCATTATCAGTCCTCACAAATACGACTGAATCCCCAGCAACCATTTTTTTCTGGTTCACAAAAGTATTCCATCCAGTTTTTAGAAGATGCCTCCTAGGATTCCCACTGTAGATGTGCCTAAACTTCCAAATCTCACCATGAACATCCTTAGTTGTAATAGTTTGAACATGTGGATTTAGTGAATAATTCAAATGAGGATATATAGTCTCCACATAATATCGCGGAACAGAAAACCCCCCTCCATAGTTCGCATCAGATTGAGTTAACGTTTTCACAAAAGAAGTTGGTTTCTCATAAGAATCAACTCTATCTTCAACATTAACATTATAAGAAACATCGTCCTTTCCTAGAGGAACGAGCCTAATCTTAGCATAAACTTCATGAAATGTCCCGTTCATATTGATTATTAACGTTCCATATTAATTGATTTCATCGCGAGGTTTTGACCTCTATATGAGACGTTTTTCAAAGACTGCATTCATTTTTAAAACAACCATAACCTTTATTTTATCGATAAAGGTTTAAAAAGCATTACGTAGATTATCAAATAATGATAATCTAAAATATACCGTCTACACACGACCATTACATAATGGTTTACAATAAGAATATATTACATCAAAAATAAGTTTCTTGAATGCAGTTTTTACATAATATCATACAAGCATGAACTCAAAATGTTGTCCTTATTTTAGTATGCAACAGCGGAAGCTCTTAATAATCACCTGAGAATAAACATGCTTTAAACGTCAACAAAAATGTTGGTGAGTTATAGGTTTAACCTATATATTTATCAATTGAAATAATAGACCACAAGATTTCATATTTCAATACATCCCATACATAGAGATAAAAATCATTCATACGGTGAACACCTGGTAACCGACATTAACAAGATGCATATAGAATATCCCCATCATTCCGGGACACCCATCGGACATGATAATTTCGAAGTACTAAAGCATTCCAAATTCCAGAATGAGGCTTGTTGGGCCCGATAGATCTATCTTTAGGATTCGCGTCAATTTGGGGGTCTGTTCCTAAATTCTTAGGCTACAAAGCTAAAAAGGGGCATATTCGGCTTCGATCATTCATCCATATAAAGTTGTTTCATTTACTTGTGTCTATTTTGTAAAACATTTATAAATTTGCATGTATTCTCATCCCAAAATATTAGATTTTAAAAGTGGGACTATAACTCACTTTCACAGATTTTTACTTCGTCGGAAAGTAAGACTTGGCCACTGGTCGATTCACGAACCTATAACAAATATGTACATATATATCAAAATATGTTCAAAATATATTTACAACATTTTTATTACGTTTTAATGATTTGAGTTTGTTAAGTCAGCAGTCCTCGTTAGTAACCTACAACTAATTATCCACAGTTAGATGTACAGAAATAAAGCAATATATATATATATATATATATATATATATATATATATATATATATTATCTCCAATCAATCCACGACCCAGTGTCTACAAGTCTCAGACTCGATCACAACTCAAAGTATATATGTTATTTTAGAATCAACCTCAACCCTGTATAGCTAACTCAAACATTACTGCATATAGAGTGTCTATGGTTGTTCCGAAATATATATATAGATGGGTCGATATGATATGTCAAAACATTGTATACGTGTCTATGGTATCCCAAGATTTCATAATATATTAGAATACATGTATAATACAATATAAGTTAGCTAGGATATGATTTGTATAGAATTGTTACAATATTTCCCGTAGCTACAACAATAAAAATATCCAATCTTGTTTTACCCATAACTTCTTCGTTTTAAATCCGTTTTGAGTGAATCAAATTGCTATGGTTTCATATTGAACTCTATTTTATGAATCTAAACATAAAAAGTATAGGTTTATAGTCGGAAATATAAGTTACAAGTTGTTTTTGTAAGAGGTAGTCATTTCAGTCGAAAGAACGACGTCTTGATGACCATTTTGAAAAACATACTTCCACTTTGAGTTTAACCATGATTTTTGGATATAGTTTCATGTTCATAAGAAAAATCATTTTTCCAGAAGAACAACTTTTAAATCAAAGTTTATCATAGTTTTTAATTATCAAACCCAAAACAGCCCGCGGTGTTACTACGACGGCGTATGTCCGGTTTTACGGTGTTTTTCGTGTTTTCAGGTTTTAAATCATTAAGTTAGCATATGATATAGATATAGAACATGTGTTTAGTTGATTTTAATAGTCAAGTTAGAAGGATTAACTTTATTTGCGAACAAGTTTAGAATTAACTAAACTATGTTCTAGTGATTACAAGTTTAAATCTTCGAATAAGATAGTTTTATATGTATGAATCAAATGATGTTATGAACATCATTACTACCTTAATTTTAGTAGGTAAACCTACTGGAAATGAGAAAAGTAGATCTAGCTTCAAAAGATCCTTGGATGGCTTGAAAGTTCTTGAAGTAGAATCATGACACAAAAACAAGTTCAAGTAAGATTTCCACTCGAAATAAGATTGTTATAGTTATAGAAATTGAATCAAAGTTTGAATATGAGTATTACCTTATATTAGAAAGATATCTTACTATAAATAAGAAAGATTTCTTGAGGTTGGATGATCACTTTACAAGATTGGAAGTAAGCTAGCAATCTTGGAAGTATTCTTGATTTTATGAAACTAGAACTTATAGAATTTATGAAGAACACTTAGAACTTGAAGATAGAACTTTAGAGAGATTAATTAGATGAAGAAAATTGAAGAATGAAAGTGTTTGTAGGTGTTTTTGGTCGTTGGTATATGGATTAGATATAAAGGATGTGTAATTTTGTTTACATGTAAATAAGTCATGAATGATTACTAATATTTTTGTAATTTTATGACATATTTCATGCTAGTTGCCAAATGATGGTTCCCACATGTGTTAGGTGACTCACATGGGCTGCTAATAGCTAATCATTGGAGTGTATATACCAATAGTACATACATCTAAAAGCTGTGTATTGTACGAGTACGAATACGGGTGCATACGAGTAGAATTGTTGATGAAACTGAACGAGGATGTAATTGTAAGCATTTTTGTTAAGTAGAAGTATTTTGATAAGTGTCTAAAAGTCTTTTAAAAGTGTATGAATACATATTAAAACACTACATGTATATACATTTTAACTGAGTTGTTAAGTCATCGTTAGTCGTTACATGTAAATGTTGTTTTGAAACCTTTAGGTTAACGATCTTGTTAAATGTTGTTAACCCATTGTTTATTATATCTAAAGAGATGTTAAATTATTAAATTATCATGATATTATGATATATTAATATATATTAGTATGATATATATACAGTTAAATGTTGTTACAACGATAATCGTTACATATATGTCTCGTTTCGAAATCATTAAGTTAGTAGTCTTGTTTTTACATATGTAGTTCATTGTTAATACACTTAATGACATGTTTACTTATCATTTATCATGATTAAACATAGTGTATCAATATCTTAATATGATTCATATGTATTTAGTAAGACGTTGTTATAACGATAATCATTATATATACCGTTTCGAGTTTCTTAATTCAATAAACTCAATTTTATGTATATAACTCATTGTTAAAATACCTAATGAGATACTTACTTATCATAATGTCATGTTAACTATATATATAATCATATATATGTCATCATATAGTTTTTACAAGTTTTAACGTTCGTGAATCACCGGTCAACTTGGGTGGTCAATTGTCTATATGAAACCTATTTCAATTAATCAAGTCTTAACAAGGTTGATTGCTTAACATGTTGGAAACACTTAATCATGTAATTATCAATTTCATTTAATATATATAAACATGGAAAAGTTCGGGTCACTACAGTACCTACCCGTTAAATAAATTTCGTCCCGAAATTTTAAGCAGTTGGAGGTGTTGATGTATCTTCTGGAAATAAGTGCGGGTATTTCTTCTTCATCTGATCTTATCGTTCCCAGATGAACTCGGGTCCTCTACGAGCATTCCATCGAACCTTAATAATTGGTATCTTGTTTTGCTTAAGTCTTTTAACCTCACGATCCATTATTTCGACGGGTTCTTCGATGAATTGAAGTTTTTCGTTGATTTGGATTTCGTCTAACGGAATAGTGAGATCTTCTTTAGCAAAACATTTCTTCAAATTTGAGACGTGGAAAGTGTTATGTACAGCCGCGAGTTGTTGAGGTAACTCAAGTCGGTAAACTACTGGTCCGACACGATCAATAATCTTGAATGGTCCAATATACCTTGGATTTAATTTCCCTCGTTTACCAAATCGAACAACGCCTTTCCAAGGTGCAACTTTAAGCATGACCATTTCTCCAATTTTAAATTCTATATCTTTTCTTTTAATATCAGCGTAGCTCTTTTGTCGACTTTGAGCGGTTTTCAACCATTGTTGAATTTGGATGATCTTCTCGGTAGTTTATTGTATTATCTCTGGACCCGTAATCTGTCTATACCCCACTTCACTCCAACAAATCGGAGACCTGCACTTTCTACCATAAAGTGCTTCAAACGGCGCCATCTCAATGCTTGAATGGTAGCTGTTGTTGTAGGAAAATTCTGCTAACGGTAGATGTCGATCCCAACTGTTTCCGAAATCAATAACACATGCTCGTAGCATGTCTTCAAGTGTTTGTATCGTCCTTTTGCTCTGCCCATCAGTTTGTGGATGATAGGTAGTAATCATGTCTAGACGAGTTCCTAATGCTTGCTGTAATGTCTGCCAGAATCTTGAAATAAATCTGCCATCCCTATCAGAGATAATAGAGATTGGTATTCCATGTCTGGAGACGACTTCCTTCAAATACAGTCGTGCTAACTTCTCCATCTTGTCATCTTCTCTTATTGGCAGGAAGTGTGCTGATTTGGTGAGACGATCAACTACTACCCAAATAGTATCAAAACCACTTGCAGTCCTTGGAAATTTAGTGATGAAATCCATGGTAATGTTTTCCCATTTCCATTCCGGGATTTCGGGTTGTTGAAGTAGACCTGATGGTTTCTGATGCTCAGCTTTGACCTTAGAACACGTCAAACATTCTCCTATGTATTTAGCAACATCGGCTTTCATACCCGGCCACCAAAAATGTTTCTTGAGATCCTTGTACATCTTCCCCGTTCCAGGATGTATTGAGTATCTGGTTTTATGAGCTTCTCTAAGTACCATTTCTCTCATATCTCCAAATTTTGGTACCCAAATTCTTTCAGCCCTATACCGGGTTCCGTCTTCCCGAATAATAAGATGCTTCTCCGATCCTTTGGGTATTTCATCCCTTAAGTTTCCCTCTTTTAAAACTCCTTGTTGCGCCTCATTTATTTGAGTAGTAAGTTTAGTGTGAATCATTATATTCATAGCTTTTACTCGAATAGGTTCTCTGTCATTTCTGCTCAAGGCATCGGCTACCACATTTGCCTTTCCCGGGTAGTAACGAATCTCAAACTCGTAATCATTCAATAATTCAATCCATCTGTGCTGCCTCATGTTCAGTTGTTTCTGATTAAATATGTGTTGAAGACTTTTTTGGTCGGTATATATAATACTTTTGACCCCATATAAGTAGTGCCTCCAAGTCTTTAATGCAAAAACAACCGCGCCTAATTCCAAATCATGTGTCGTATAATTCTGCTCGTGAATCTTCAATTGTCTAGACACATAAGCAATTACCTTCATTCGTTGCATTAATACACAACCGAGACCTTGCTTTGAGGCGTCACAATATATCACAAAATCATCATTCCCTTCAGGTAATGACAATATAGGTGCCATAGTTAACTTTTTCTTCAACAATTGAAACGCTTTCTCTTGTTCATCCTTCCATTCAAATTTCTTCCCTTTATGCGTTAATGCAGTCAAGGGTTTTGCTATTTTGGAAAAATCTTGGATGAATCTCCTGTAATAACCAGCTAGCCCTAAAAATTGGCGTATGTGTTTCGGAGTTTTCGGAGTTTCCCACTTTTCAACGGTTTCAATCTTTGCTGGATCCACCTGAATACCTTCTTTGTTCACTATATGACCGAGGAATTGAACTTCTCCCAACCAAAATGCACACTTTGAAAATTTAGCGTACAGTTTTTCTTTCCTTAACAACTCTAGCACTTTTCTCAAATGTTCTTCGTGCTCTTGGTCATTCTTTGAGTAAATAAGCATGTCATCGATGAAAACAATGACAAACTTGTCAAGGTATGGTCCACACACTCGGTTCATGAGGTCCATGAACACAACTGGTGCGTTAATCAACCCAAATGGCATAACCATAAACTCGTAATGACCGTAACGCGTCCTAAAAGCAGTCTTTGGAATATCATCATCCTTCACCCGCATTTGATGATACCCAGAACGTAAATCAATCTTCGAATAAACCGACGAGCCTTGTAGTTGATCAAATAAGTCGTCGATTCTCGGTAGTGGGTAGCGGTTCTTGATGGTAAGTTTTTTCAACTCTCGGTAGTTGATACACAACCTGAATGTACCATCTTTCTTCTTGACAAACAGAACAGGAGCTTCCCATGGTGATGTACTTGGTCGAATGAAACCACGCTCTAAGAGTTCCTATAATTGACTTTGTAATTCTTTCATTTCGCTGGGTGCGAGTCTGTATGGAGCACGAGCTATTGGTGCAGCTCCTGGTACATGGTCTATTTGAAATTCAACGGATCGATGTGGGGGTAATCCCGGTAATTCTTTCAAAAATACATCGGGAAATTCTTTTGCGACGGGAACATCATTGATGTTCTTTTCTTCAGATTTAACTTCCTCGATGTGTGCTAGAATGACGTAACAACCTTTTCTTATTAGTTTTTACGCCTTCAAACTACTAATAAGATTTAATTTCGCGTTGTTCTTTTCTCCGTACCCCATTAAAGGTTTTCCCTTTTCACGCATAATGCGAATCACATTTTTGTAACAAACGACCTCTGCTCTCACCTTTTTCAACCAGTCCATGCCAATTATAACATCAAAACTCCCTAACTCGACTGGTATTAAATCAATTTTAAACGTTTCATCCCCCAGTTTAATTTCTCTATCCCGACATATATTATCTGCTGAAATTAATTTACCATTTGCTAATTCGAGTAAAAATTTACTATCCGAAGGCGTCAATGGGAAACTTAACTTAGCACAAAAATCTCTACTCATATAGCTTCTATCCGCACCCGAATCAAATAAAACATAAGCAGATTTATTATCAATAAGAAACGTACCCGTAACAAGCTCCGGGTCTTCCTGCGCTTCTGCCGTATTAATATTGAAAACTCTTCCGCGGCCCTGCCCTATAGTATTCCCCTAATTCGGGCAATTACTTCTAATGTGGCCCGGTTTTCTACATCCATAACAAACAAAGGCGGCATTACTTGTTTCGCCACTATTTGTTCCTTTAGTTCTGTTAAACTTTGGTCCGTAGACCTCACATTTTTTCGCACCATGGCCAGTTCTTTTACACTTGGTGCAAAATGTCGCACCATGTCATCATATAGTTTTTACAAGTTTTAACGTTCGTGAATCACCGGTCAACTTGGGTGGTCAATTGTCTATATGAAACATATTTCAATTAATCAAGTCTTAACATGTTTAGTTGATTTTAATAGTCAAGTTAGAAGGATTAACTTTATTTGCGAACAAGTTTAGAATTAACTAAACTATGTTCTAGTGATTACAAGTTTAAATCTTCGAATAAGATAGTTTTATATGTATGAATCAAATGATGTTATGAACATCATTACTACCTTAATTTTAGTAGGTAAACCTACTGGAAATGAGAAAAGTAGATCTAGCTTCAAAGGATCCTTGGATGGCTTGAAAGTTCTTGAAGCAGAATCATGACACAAAAACAAGTTCAAGTAAGATTTCCACTCGATATAAGATTGTTATTGTAGCGACCCCGACAAATCGTCAAGTGACGGCGTCGGCTACGTGGGTCCCATTACCTGATTATAAGTCTTTAAGATAACGTTTGACCAAAATATGTCGCCTTCATTTCAAAATAAAGATTGTTTCAAAGTTTACAAGAATTGTTCAACCAAAAGTTAAATTACAACGTTAAGTACGATTGAAATCCAGGCGACACAGTTTAAAGTAAAGTCAAAAGACGTTCCACGGAAAGCATGTATACTCGACATCCAATGCAAGTATCAAATAATGAGCGGAAGCATGTATCACATATCGTGCAAGACCTGAGAAAAACATAGAAATCTGTCAACGAAAACGTTGGTGAAATCATAGGTTTAGTAAGTAAATTGTATTGAACCACAAGGTTCTTTAAGAATTGCTCAACCAAAATCGTTCACATTCCAAAATAGTATTTGTATCACGAGCACCCAATTATCAAGGCTTAACCGAATCTTCCCTCTGAATTTTGAATTTAGTGTTAGAACTTACACTATACATTGTTGAATTTATATTTCATTCACTAACGGTAGCGAGCCGTCTGAATGAGGGTTTGTTAAACCCGTATGGCCACACAACATAATTACACGCTTACACTTACACCCTGCAAGTGGAACTAATGATAATTGGATTGAGGACTTTTGTTCAAACTCGTATGCATCTTTGTATTCGTATTTGTTCACAATGTAAAAGCATGAAAAGTAAATCAGTATGAAATGTATGTGTTTCTCAGCCCACGATGTAAAGAATAAAAGTGATTGAAAAAGTGGGACTATGATCTCACCTTGAATGCACGAGTAGTAAAGTACTTCAACAAGTAAATGTGTGCAAGAACAATGCTAGTCTTGACCTAAACAAATAGGTCGTATCAAATAACGGTAAACACGATCGGTCAAAGTTGTTCAATTAGTCCTATGGCTCGACACGACTCGATTATGTAGCATGTGGAGCAAATTGCCAAGTTTCATGCAAGATACAAGTATAAAAGCATGTTAGGAAGATTGCATAATTAATTGGTTAAGTTTGACAAAAAGTCAAACTTGGTCGGGTCAAAGTCAACGAAAAAGTCAACATGTTCGGGTCGGGTCCCGGACTATTTTTCTATGCTAAATATTCATATATAAGTATATTAGAACAAATTTCATGTAAATCGGAGGTCGGTAGCTAGTCAAACATTTCGCGTGTAAATGGACAAGGAGGTCAGAATCTGTTCAGCCTATTCTGCGCGCCGCGCGGGTAAGGGGCGCGCCGCGCCACCCCCTGTACAGGTCTGTTTCTGTTTTCCACAAATATGCACGAGCCAAAACCAATTCAAACACAACTCTTGACCCGTAAACACTTATAACGCCTATCATACATCGTTGGAAAGGTATTTTGACGAGGAATGCAACTAAACACATATCATAAATCAAACTTGCACTTATAACAACCAAAAACCGAAATTAAACATTCATAATCTAAGTTCAAGTTCCAAAAACGCATTTTATGATTCGGGAATCCAATTTACACATACGATATGCCGTTTTGAAGGTAATCAAACACACATTGCAACTAAACACTTATCAACAACAATTCATAGCATTTGATGCACCAAAAGTTCATATAAAGCTTATCAACCCTAATCCAAAATCACCAAAATCACTAATCAAGTTTATGAAGTTTTACAATTCAACCTACGCATCAAAACGAAGCTAGTGATACTAGTAACACAATTAAAACATGAACTTTAACAATCAAACAACATTTAATCTTCCAAAATGCAAGATTAAGCAAACCCATTTCAAATGTTCAAACTAGTTACTCAAAACAACAAATCGAGCAAACCAAACATATATTCATGTTAGACTCGAGCCATAGACACTAACTAACACCATTTCAAATCAAAAACACGAATTTAGAGAAATCTAGAGTTTTAGAAATGTTACCCAAAATCGATGAAGTTAGTATCAAATCGTAGAGAATGATGAGAGGATTCCAAATATGTAATCGGATTTGTTGTGAGCTTCCAAGATTGAATTTAGATGATGAATGAATGGAATGGGTTTGTGTGTGTTCTTGAGATGGAGAGAAAAAGGGAGGAGGAAGATGATGGAATGGATGAAATGGGTTGACTAGTTGACCTAGTCAACTAGTTTGCCCATTTGGCAACTCCGGTCCCTCGAGTTTCAAAGCGGGTGCGGGATTTAACCGATCGAATATTTTTAAAACGCAAGTTAACGAGAGATGTTATAATTAAATGACGGAATTATTATGAACGTTAGTCAACGGAAACTACGAATTTAAATAACGAAAGGTATTATTTAAAAGAAAAAGACGGTGTTAAAAATAAATTTAACGGAAAAACGCGGGATGTTACATTATCCACAACTCAAAAGAAATTTCGTCCCGAAATTTAGTTGGAAGTAGTAGTCGATATCTCTTACTCGAGACTTTACGTTGTCAATGCTATGAATAAGTGAAAGTACGTTCTTGAGGGTTCTCATGAATTTGGGTAGTCAGGGTTTTTCGTTGTATTAAGGTTCGGTTTTTACGATCCCCGGTTTCAACTGGTTTTCCTATGAAGAGTAGTTTGTCATCGATAGTTGGTGTATCTCGCAGGATTGCACGTTCCTGTTCCGCAGGACACGTTTCTAAGTTTGTTACATGAAATGTAGGGTAAACGGAAACTTAATCGAGTCAGAAGTTCCAAACGGTAGGAAGCGGTTCCGATACGCTCCAAGGTTTCAAAAGGGTTAACGTGTTGCGAGTTTAACTTTTCCTGATTCCCGAAACGGATTACACCTTTCCAAGGTGCGGGTTCTCAATATTACACTGTTACAGGGATTTTGTCAGGTTTTCATCTAAGTTTGGTATAACTCTTTTGGTGACTAAGGGTTGTCTCGAGCCCTACTCGGACTTGGATTATCTCAATTGTTGTTTCTTGGATAAGTTAAGATTCGGTGTTTGATGCTTTGGTTAAATGAACAGGGGTATGACATTAGCGGTCATATAGGGTTTCGGAAAGTGCTGCGTTAATATACGAGTGATAGCTGTCGTAGTAAGGGGAACTACTAAAGGTGACAATACCAGTCTGTAACATGTCTTTCCAAGATTGAATCGCACGTTTGCTTGGTTCGTCGGTTGTAGGAGATACGCGGTACATATGTCTAAGCGGGTTCCCAAGGTCTCTTGCAACGCTAGAGGTGAAACGAGTATTTCAATACAGGATAAATGACGGAGATACACCATGTTGGAATAGAATTTCTTAAGATATGTTTGAACAAGTCAGTTAGGGTTTGAAAAATGTTCGTTAGGACTATTCACCCTAGTGGCGAATACTAATGTAATATGAGGAGTTTCTCTATCCATGGAGAAATGTTACAAGGAGTTTCCTTAACGGAAAATGCGAGCGATGAGGATAGGAGTGAAATGAGGACTTTGAATAGAATGAGTTTACATCTCGAGGTTGCCATAACGTGCCTCTAGTTGTCAAAAGTTGAAGCCTGAAAGAGAAACGAGGTAGTACACGTAGTTGTATAGTTCGGGGTTGAATAATAGTTGACCGATTATCAGAAACACAAGGCGTTAAGTCAAAGAAGAGTGAAGTATCGTTGGATTGTGTGTTATCTTAAATTCCAGTAATATTAGACGGTGACGGTGAAATAACAGAGGTAGGTAGTGTGGTACGGGATGACGAGAAAATTGATCGGATCCACAATTTAGTATTCGAATTCTTCGTGTAAAATAACGAATTTTAGTTTTTTTTTTTTTTTTTTTTTTTTTTTTTTTTTTTTTTTTTTGAGTCTAGAGAGTATGCCTTTCGGTGTTCAAATAGAAATATTTCCATGTTCGAGTTCCATCTGTTGCTATACGATTTTAACTAGAAATGTTGGTGTGAAGAATCACGCTCAAGGTTCGAACACGGAGAGGTTTAAAGTTTTCCTTAGTGAGTTAACGAGTTTAAAAGTCGTGTAACACGAGAAAAGTCAGAAATGAATCTTCGGTAAAAATAGACGAGATCTAAGATTTTACGAACATAAGTCTGAGTTGGGAGAGTTTCCCGATTACATGTGGCTTGATTTCGAGATTGATTGTAATGCTTTGACCATTAACATCATGGTCTAGAAAATTGGACTTCGTTCAACAGAAGTTCTCACTCTGAGAATTTGGTATAAAGTTGCTCTTTTCTCAAAAGTTCGAGCGTAAGATGGTGATGTTGTTCGTGTTCCTTCTTTACTTAAATAAGTTAAGATGTCATCTATAAATACGATAACAGATTTGTCTATATGAATTTGTATACGCGGTTCAAGAGGTTTATGGATACGGGCGAGCCCTAAATAAATCAAACGGTACTAAGAGAGTTTTACAACTAACGTTGCGAGTTCGGAAAGTGGCTTAGGAGACATCGTCTCACTTAACCCCCAATTGATGATAACCGGAACGGAGGTCGATTTGGAACATACGGGATTCGTGCAAATAATCATGAGGTCATGGATGCGAGGGAGAGGGTATCGGTTTCCAACCGAAAATTACTCAGTTCACAATAATCTATACAAGATGATGGGGAAATCACACAATATTTTTCCGTTGGTCGCTTAAATTGCCTAAATAGTATCTAGGGGAAAAGATGGAAGGTAATGAGTACAAGTCAAAGTATTGGTTGTAAAACGTCTAGCGGTAATCGAATCGAACGAGTATGAAATATACGGTTTGTTGTGAAGAAACGTACCCGTGACTAGTCCATCATCGTCTCGGGCATCCTAGGTGTCGATGTTGTAAGTTCAACGGCGCGCGTTGGTTTTTGCTTTATTCTTTGGGCATTCATTCCTAAAATGACCCGATTGGCCACATTTGTAGCAAATACTCGGCTTTGGTGCGCCGGGCCCCTTTTGAGTGACGGGGGCGGTACTTCCACAATACTTGGCAATATGACCACTACCTTGGCACCGATGGCAAATTAGCTTGCCACATTCACCAAAATGATGCTTGTGGCATTTGTTGCAAAAAGGTCGTGTCCCTGCATAACTTTTCTTGCCGACGGGGGTGAGAGGTTCCTTGGAAAAGTTGTTGTTGTAGTTACTCGATTGGGGGGCTTCCCATTTTCTTTTGTTGTCACCCGACTCATCCTCGGCTTTAGGTGTCGGTACTTCAATCTCGTCCACTGTTTCAATCAATTGGCGGGCCATATTCAAAGCCTCTTGGTGGTTAGCGGGTTTGGATGACATTACTCCTTGTTTGATGTTCTTGGGAAGACCATCCATGTAAAGTTCAACCCTTAGAGGTTCGGGGGTCACGAGGTTTGGGCACATCAAGGATAGCTCAGAAAATCGTTGATTATATGCCTTTAGGTCATTCCCGACCGCTTTTAAAGTTCTTAGTTCGTGTTCGAGCTTACGGGTCTCCTCGCGCGGGAAGTATTCGGTGATCATCTTTTTCTTTAAGTCGGCCCATGAGAGAGTGTGAGCTTCATCGATACCCACCGACAGCACATACGTATTCCACCATGTGAGGGCGATACCGGCGAAAGTGTGGGTGGAATATTTGACTTTGTCTTGGTCCCGACAACCGCTTATGCTAAAAACGGCTTCTGTTTGCTCAAACCATCGGGTGAGTACAACCGGTCCTCCGGTCCCATCGAAGGTGTGAGGTTTGCATCCCATGAAAGTTTTGTAGGAGCAACCCTCGTTTGAATTACCGGTTCCATGGTTGTTGTGGTTGTGGTTGTTATTGATGTCGGAGGAGATACTAGCCATAGCCGCACCTATGGCGGTGGCTATCATGCGTTGAAAAGCTTGTTCGGAAGTTTCATTACGTGGTCCGCGACGGGGAAGCATTGTTCCTTCAAGATACAAGAATATCGTTGATTAGTATTCTCAATAATACTAATCATGATGGGGAAGGATGATGTAGAGAAAATTTTCCTTGACTCGCCTTAAATTCTTTATGTCATAATGTCGGAACGTCCATGTGAATCACCGTAATATAATCCCGGAAATTATATTACCCTGATTCTCATGTGCATTTAACATTACTTCATAAAGTCAAAGTGGCGCATCAACAAAATTTATCAACTCAAGATTAAGATCGAATACGAGTTAGATATGATATAAGAGTTCGAGTATAAATGCACAATTAGTCAAGTAATCCCTACTTCAGTCTATATGCCGGTTGTAGTCTAGATTCACCTATGTACCCTATGACTCGGGGTGGACACAAATGAACTCTAAATCCCTACAACCAAGGCTCTGATACCAACTGTAGCGACCCCGACAAATCGTCAAGTGACGGTGTCGGCTACGTGGGTCCCATTACCTGATTATAAGTCTTTAAGATAACGTTTGACCAAAATATGTCGCCTTCATTTCAAAATAAAGATTGTTTCAAAGTTTACAAGAATTGTTCAACCAAAAGTTAAATTACAACGTTAAGTACGATTGAAATCCAGGCGACACAGTTTAAAGTAAAGTCAAAAGACGTTCCACGGAAAGCATGTATACTCGACATCCAATGCAAGTATCAAATAATGAGCGGAAGCATGTATCACATATCGTGCAAGACCTGAGAAAAACATAGAAATCTGTCAACGAAAACGTTGGTGAAATCATAGGTTTAGTAAGTAAATTGTATTGAACCACAAGGTTCTTTAAGAATTGCTCAACCAAAATCGTTCACATTCCAAAATAGTATTTGTATCACGAGCACCCAATTATCAAGGCTTAACCGAATCTTCCCTCTGAATTTTGAATTTAGTGTTAGAACTTACACTATACATTGTTGAATTTATATTTCATTCACTAACGGTAGCGAGCCGTCTGAATGAGGGTTTGTTAAACCCGTATGGCCACACAACATAATTACACGCTTACACTTACACCCTGCAAGTGGAACTAATGATAATTGGATTGAGGACTTTTGTTCAAACTCGTATGCATCTTTGTATTCGTATTTGTTCACAATGTAAAAGCATGAAAAGTAAATCAGTATGAAATATATGTGTTTCTCAGCCCACGATGTAAAGAATAAAAGTGATTGAAAAAGTGGGACTATGATCTCACCTTGAATGCACGAGTAGTAAAGTACTTCAACAAGTAAATGTGTGCAAGAACAATGCTAGTCTTGACCTAAACAAATAGGTCGTATCAAATAACGGTAAACACGATCGGTCAAAGTTGTTCAATTAGTCCTATGGCTCGACACGACTCGATTATGTAGCATGTGGAGCAAATTGCCAAGTTTCATGCAAGATACAAGTATAAAAGCATGTTAGGAAGATTGCATAATTAATTGGTTAAGTTTGACAAAAAGTCAAACTTGGTCGGGTCAAAGTCAACGAAAAAGTCAACATGTTCGGGTCGGGTCCCGGACTATTTTTCTATGCTAAATATTCATATATAAGTATATTAGAACAAATTTCATGTAAATCGGAGGTCGGTAGCTAGTCAAACATTTCGCGTGTAAATGGACAAGGAGGTCAGAATCTGTTCAGCCTATTCTGCGCGCCGCGCGGGTAAGGGGCGCGCCGCGCCACCCCCTGTACAGGTCTGTTTCTGTTTTCCACAAATATGCACGAGCCAAAACCAATTCAAACACAACTCTTGACCCGTAAACACTTATAACGCCTATCATACATCGTTGGAAAGGTATTTTGACGAGGAATGCAACTAAACACATATCATAAATCAAACTTGCACTTATAACAACCAAAAACCGAAATTAAACATTCATAATCTAAGTTCAAGTTCCAAAAACGCATTTTATGATTCGGGAATCCAATTTACACATACGATATGCCGTTTTGAAGGTAATCAAACACACATTGCAACTAAACACTTATCAACAACAATTCATAGCATTTGATGCACCAAAAGTTCATATAAAGCTTATCAACCCTAATCCAAAATCACCAAAATCACTAATCAAGTTTATGAAGTTTTACAATTCAACCTACGCATCAAAACGAAGCTAGTGATACTAGTAACACAATTAAAACATGAACTTTAACAATCAAACAACATTTAATCTTCCAAAATGCAAGATTAAGCAAACCCATTTCAAATGTTCAAACTAGTTACTCAAAACAACAAATCGAGCAAACCAAACATATATTCATGTTAGACTCGAGCCATAGACACTAACTAACACCATTTCAAATCAAAAACACGAATTTAGAGAAATCTAGAGTTTTAGAAATGTTACCCAAAATCGATGAAGTTAGTATCAAATCGTAGAGAATGATGAGAGGATTCCAAATATGTAATCGGATTTGTTGTGAGCTTCCAAGATTGAATTTAGATGATGAATGAATGGAATGGGTTTGTGTGTGTTCTTGAGATGGAGAGAAAAAGGGAGGAGGAAGATGATGGAATGGATGAAATGGGTTGACTAGTTGACCTAGTCAACTAGTTTGCCCATTTGGCAACTCCGGTCCCTCGAGTTTCAAAGCGGGTGCGGGATTTAACCGATCGAATATTTTTAAAACGCAAGTTAACGAGAGATGTTATAATTAAATGACGGAATTATTATGAACGTTAGTCAACGGAAACTACGAATTTAAATAACGAAAGGTATTATTTAAAAGAAAAAGACGGTGTTAAAAATAAATTTAACGGAAAAACGCGGGATGTTACAGTTATAGTTATAGAAATTGAATCAAAGTTTGAATATGAGTATTACCTTGTATTAGAAAGATATCTTACTATAAATAAGAAAGATTTCTTGAGGTTGGATGATCACTTTACAAGATTGGAAGTAAGCTAGCAAACTTGGAAGTATTCTTGATTTTATGAAACTAGAACTTATAGAATTTATGAAGAACACTTAGAACTTGAAGATAGAACTTGAGAGAGATCAATTAGATGAAGAAAATTGAAGAATGAAAGTGTTTGTAGGTGTTTTTGGTCGTTGGTATATGGATTAGATATAAAGAATGTGTAATTTTGTTTACATGTAAATAAGTCATGAATGATTACTAATATTTTTGTAATTTTATGACATATTTCATGCTAGTTGCCAAATGATGGTTCCCACATATGTTAGGTGACTCACATGGGGTGCTAATAGCTAATCATTGGAGTGTATATACCAATAGTACATACATCTAAAAGCTGTGTATTGTACGAGTACGAATACGGGTGCATACGAGTAGAATTATTGATGAAACTGAACGAGGATGTAATTGTAAGAATTTTTGTTAAGTAGAAGTATTTTGATAAGTGTCTTAAAGTCTTTTAAAAGTGCAAGAATACATATTAAAACACTACATGTATATACATTTTAACTGAGTTGTTAAGTCATCGTTAGTCGTTACATGTAAATGTTGTTTTGAAACCTTTAGGTTAACGATCTTGTTAAATGTTGTTAACCCATTGTTTATTATATCTAAAGAGATGTTAAATTATTACATTATCATGATATTATGATATATTAATATATATTAGTATGATATATATACAGTTAAATGTTGTTACAACGATAATCGTTACATATATGTCTCGTTTCGAAATCATTAAGTTAGTAGTCTTGTTTTTACATATGTAGTTCATTGTTAATACACTTAATGACATGTTTACTTATCATTTATCATGATTAAACATAGTGTATCAATATCTTAATATGATTCATATGTATTTAGTAAGACGTTGTTATAACGATAATCATTATATATACCGTTTCGAGTTTCTTAATTCAATAAACTAAATTTTATGTATATAACTCATTGTTAAAATACCTAATGAGATACTTACTTATCATAATGTCATGTTAACTATATATATAATCATATATATGTCATCATATAGTTTTTACAAGTTTTAACGTTCGTGAATCACCGGTCAACTTGGGTGGTCAATTGTCTATATGAAACATATTTCAATTAATCAAGTCTTAACAAGTTTGATTACTTAACATGTTGGAAACATTTAATCATGTAAATATCAATCTCAATTAATATATATATAAACATGGAAAAGTTCGGGTCACTACAGTACCTACCCGTTAAATAAATTTCGTCCCGAAATTTTAAGCTGTTGAAGGTGTTGACGAATCTTCTAGAAATAGATGCGGGTATTTCTTCTTCATCTGATCTTCATGCTCCCAGGTGAACTCGGGTCCTCTATGAGCATTCCATCGAACCTTAACAATTGGTATCTTGTTTTGCTTAAGTCTTTTAACATCACGATCCATTATTTTAACGGGTTCTTCGATGAATTGGAGTTTTTCGTTGATTTGGATTTCATCTAACGGAATAGTGAGATCTTCTTTAGCAAAATATTTCTTCAAATTCGAGACGTGGAAAGTGTTATGTACAGCCGCAAGTTGTTGAGGTAACTCAAGTCGGTAAGCTACTGGTCCGACACGATCAATAATCTTGAATAGTCCAATATACCTTGGATTTAATTTCCCTCGTTTACCAAATCGAACAACGCCTTTCCAAGGTGCAACTTTAAGCATGACCATCTCTCCAATTTCAAATTCTATATCTTTTCTTTTAATGTCAGCGTAGCTCTTTTGTCGACTTTGGGCGGTTTTCAACCGTTGTTGAATTTGGATGATCTTCTCGGTAGTTTCTTGTATAATCTCCGAACCCGTAATCTGTCTATCCCCCACTTCACTCCAAAAAATTGGAGACCTGCACTTTCTACCATAAAGTGCTTCAAACGGCGCCATCTCAATGCTTGAATGGTAGCTGTTGTTGTAGGAAAATTCTGCTAACGGTAGATGTCGATCCCAACTGTTTCCGAAATCAATAACACATGCTCGTAGCATGTCTTCAAGTGTTTGTATATTCCTTTAACTCTGCCCATCAGTTTGTGGATGATAGACAGTACTCATGTCTAGACGAGTTCCTAATGCTTGCTGTAATGTCTGCCAGAATCTTGAAATAAATCTGCCATCCCTATCAGAGATAATAGAGATTGGTATTCCATGTCTGGAGACGACTTCCTTCAAATACAGTCGTGCTAACTTCTCCATCTTGTCATCTTCTCTTATTGGCAGGAAGTGTGCTGATTTGGTGAGACGATCAACTACTACCCAAATAGTATCAAAACCACTTGCAGTCCTTGGAAATTTAGTGATGAAATCCATGGTAATGTTTTCCCATTTCCATTCCGGGATTTCGGGTTGTTGAAGTAGACCTGATGGTTTCTGATGCTCAGCTTTGACCTTAGAACACGTCAAACATTCTCCCATGTATTTAGCAACATCGGCTTTCATACCCGGCCACCAAAAATGTTTCTTGAGATCCTTGTACATCTTCCCCGTTCCAGGATGTATTGAGTATCTGGTTTTATGAGCTTCTCTAAGTACCATTTCTCTCATATCTCCAAATTTTGGTACCCAAATCCTTTCAGCCCTATACCGGGTTCCGTCTTCCCGAATATTAAGATGCTTCTCTGATCCTCTGGGTATTTCATCATTTAAATTTCCCTCTTTTAAAACTCCTTGTTGCGCCTCCTTTATTTGAGTAGTAAGGTTATTATGAATCATTATATTCATAGATTTTACTCGAATGGGTTCTCTGTCCTTCCTGCTCAAGGCATCGGCTACCACATTTTCCTTCCCCGGGTGGTAACGAATCTCAAAGTCGTAATCATTTAACAATTCAATCCACCTACGCTGCCTCATATTCAGTTGTTTCTGATTAAATATGTGTTGAAGACTTTTGTGGTCGGTATATATAATACTTTTGACCCCATATAAGTAGTGCCTCCAAGTCTTTAATGCAAAAACAACCGCGCCTAATTCCAAATCATGCGTCGTATAATTTTGTTCGTGAATCTTCAATTGTCTAGACGCATAAGCAATCACCTTCGTTCATTGCATTAATACACAACCGAGACCTTGTTTTGATGCGTCACAATAAATCACAAAATCATCATTCCCTTCAGGCAATGACAATATAGGTGCCGTAGTTAGCTTTTTCTTCAATAACTGAAACGCTTTCTCTTGTTCATCATTCCATTCAAATTTCTTCCCTTTATGCGTTAATGCAGTCAAGGGTTTTGCTATTCTGGAAAAGTCTTGGATGAACCTTCTGTAGTAACCAGCTAGTCCTAAAAACTGGCGTATGTGTTTCGGAGTTTTTGGGGTTTCCCACTTTTCAACAGTTTCTATCTTTGCCGGATCCACCTTAATACCTTCTTTGTTCACTATGTGACCGAGGAATTGAACTTCTTCCAACCAAAATGCACACTTTGAAAACTTAGCGTACAATTCTTCCTTCCTCAATACTTCTAACACCTTTCTCAAATGTTCACCGTGTTCTTGGTCATTCTTTGAGTAAATAAGTATGTCATCAATGAAAACAATGACAAACTTGTCAAGGTATGGTCCACACACTCGGTTCATAAGGTCCATGAACACAGCTGGTGCATTAGTTAAACCAAACGGCATGACCATAAACTCGTAATGACCGTAACGTGTTCTGAAAGCAGTCTTTGGAATATCATCTTCTTTCACCCGCATTTGATGATACCCGGAATGTAAGTCAATCTTTGAATAAACAGACGAGCCTTGTAGTTGATCAAATAAGTTGTCTATTCTCGGTAGTGGGTAGCGGTTCTTGATGGTAAGTTTGTTCAACTCTCGGTAGTCGATACACAACCTGAATGTACCATCTTTCTTCTTGACAAACAAAACAGGAGCTCCCCACGGTGATGTGCTTGGTCGAATGAAACCACGCTCTAAAATTTCTTGTAATTGGCTTTGCAGTTCTTTCATCTCGCTGGGTGTGAGTCTGTATGGAGCACGAGCTATTGGTGCAGCTCCTGGTACAAGATCTATTTGAAATTCAACAGATCGATGTGGGGGTAATCCCGGTAATTCTTTCGGAAATACATCAGGAAATTCTTTTGCAATGGGAACATCATTGATGCTCTTTTCTTCAGTTTGTACTTTCTCGACGTGTGCTAGAACAGCATAGCAACCTTTTCTTATTAGTTTTTGTGCCTTCAAATTACTAATAAGATGTAGCTTCGTGTTTCCCTTTTCTCCGTACACCATTAAGGGTTTTCCTTTTTCTCGTATAATGCGAATTGCATTTTTGTAACAAACGATCTCTGCTTTCACTTCTTTCAACCAGTCCATACCGATTATCACATCAAAACTCCCTAACTCTACTGGTATCAAATCAATCTTAAATGTTTCGCTAACCAGTTTAATTTCTCGATTCCGACATATATTATCTGCTGAAATTAATTTACCATTTGCTAATTCGAGTAAAAATTTACTATCCAAAGGCGTCAATGGACAACTTAATTTAGCACAAAAATCTATACTCATATAGCTTCTATCCGCACCCGAATCAAATAAAACGTAAGCAGATTTATTGTCAATAAGAAACGTACCCGTAACAAGCTCCGGGTCTTCCTGTGCCTCTGTCGCATTAATATTGAAAACTCTTCCGCGGCCTTGTCCATTCGTGTTCTCCTGGTTCGGGCAATTTCTAATAATGTGGCCCGGTTTTCCACATTTATAACAAACTACATTGGCATAACTTGCTCCGACCCTACTTGCTCCGCTATTACTTGTTCCGACACCATTTGTTCCTTTTGTTCTATTAACCCCTGGTCCGTAGACCTCACACTTCACCGCGCTATGACCATTTCTTTTACACTTGTTGCAAAATTTGGTGCAGAACCCCGAGTGATACTTTTCACACCTTTGGCATAGCTGCTTCTGATTGTTGTTGTTGTTGCGGTTATTATTGTTGTTGGGATGATTGTTATAGTTGTTGTTGTTGTTGTTGTTGTTGTTGTTGTTGGGCCGTTTGTTGTAGTTGCGATTGATGTTGCGATTGTTGGGATAATTGTTGCGATTATTGTTGTAATTGCTGTTGTTGTTGTATTGGTGATTCTTATCACCGTTTTCCTCCCACTTTCTTTTGACTTGCTTCACATTGGCCTCTTCAGCAGTCTGTTCTTTAATTCTTTCTTCAATCTGGTTCACTAGTTTGTGAGCCATTCTACATGCCTGTTGTATGGAGGCGGGCTCGTGTGAACTTATATCTTCTTGGATTCTTTCCGGTAATCCTTTCACAAACGCGTTGATCTTCTCTTCTTCATCTTCGAATGCTCCCGGACACAATAGGCACAATTCTGTGAATCGTCTTTCGTACGTGGTAATATCAAATCCTTGGGTTCGTAACCCTCTAAGTTCTGTCTTGAGCTTATTGACCTCGGTTCTGGGATGGTACTTCTCGTTCATCAAGTGCTTGAATGCTGACCACGGTAGTGCGTACGCATCGTCTTGTCCCACTTGCTCTAGATAGGTATTCCACCATGTTAACGCAGAACCTGTGAAGGTATGCGTAGCGTACTTCACTTTGTCCTCTTCAGTACACTTACTTATGGCAAACACCGATTCGACCTTCTCGGTCCACCGTTTCAATCCGATCGGTCCTTCGGTTCCATCAAATTCCAAAGGTTTGCAGGCAGTGAATTCTTTGTAGGTGCATCCTACACAATTTCCTGTACTGCTAGATCCAAGGTTATTGTTGGTATGTAGCGCAGCCTGTACTGTGGCTATGTTTGAAGCTAGAAAAGTACGGAATTCCTCTTCATTCATATTCACGGTGTGTCGAGTAGTCGGTGCCATTTCCTTCAAAATAGTCAAATGGAACAAGTTAATCATACAGAATATTAAGAGTAGTTAATAGTATTTCGTAGCATAATATGAACTCATTTATAAAAGCTTTTTCTTCATATTAGCGTTTTATAAGTTTAAATTCGGGTAGTACCTACCCGTTAAGTTCATACTTAGTAGCTAATATACAATTCAACTATTACAATTCTATATGAAAAACTGATTATAATAATATTTCGCGTTCAAACTTATATACAATAATTTACAAACTTACAATACCGCTTATTTTACATAAAGCATGAAATATAGCACACAATAACTTTGATACAAGATAGTTGTGAAGATAATTCTAGCTAGTACACAAGTCGTTCAGCAAAGGCAATAAAGACACATAATTCATACGTCCAGAAACAAGTCATGCATTCTGGTTTTACTAGGACTACTTCCCATCCTTGGTCTTGTGGAACATAACCGTTATGGCCGTTGATAAAACAGCGTGTTGTAACATCATCAAAGGGACGAGGGTTACGTAATGACCAACAGTCTCGTAATAACCTAAAAACCTTATTTCTTACCCCAATTACCGACTCCGTCACTTGTGGGAACGTTTTGTTTAATAGTTGTAGCCCGATGTTCTTTTTCTCACTTTGGTGAGAAGCGAACATTACTAAGCCGTAAGCATAACATGCTTCTTTATGTTGCATGTTAGCCGCTTTTTCTAAATCACGAAGTCCTATATTCGGATATATTGAGTCAAAATAATTTCTTAACCCGTTGCGTAAAATAGCATTTGGGTTCCCCGCAATATATGCGTCAAAGTAAACACATCGTAACTTATGGATTTCCCAATGTGATATCCCCCATCTTTCGAACGAAAGCCTTTTATAAACCAAGGAATTCTTGCAACGTTCTTCGAATGTCTTACAAACTGATCTCGCCTTAAATAGTTGTGCCGAGGAATTCTGACCGACTCTAGACAAGATTTCATCAATCATGTCTCCGGGTAGGTCTCTTAAAATATTGGGTTGTCTATCCATTTTGTGTTTTTATACTGTAAAATAGACAAGAGTTAGATTCATAAAAAAAATACTTATTAATACAAGCAATTTTTACATATATCATAAAGCATAAGCACACTATATTACATATATTACACCACACGAATACAACTATCTTATTCCGACTCGCTTGTTTCTTCTTCTTTGGTTTTGGTTCGTTTTGCCAAGTTTCTAGGGATATATGATGTTCCCCTAATACGAGCCGTCGTTTTCCACATTGGTTTAGAAAAACCTGGTGGTTTAGAGGTTCCCGGGTCATTGTTACAACTTAAGGACTTCGGGGGTTGACGATACATATAAAGTTCATCGGGGTTGGAATTAGATTTCTCTATTTTTATGCCCTTTCCCTTATTATTTTCTTTTGCCTTTTTAAATTCAGTTGGGGTAATTTCTATAACATCATCGGAATTCTCGTCGGAATCCGATTCATCGGAGAATTGGTAATCCTCCCAATATTTTGCTTCCTTGGCGGAAACACCATTGACCATAATTAACCTTGGTCGGTTGGTTGAGGATTTTATTTTACTTAACCATTTTATTATTTCCCCCACCGGTTCTATTTCTTCATCCGGTTCCGATTCTTCTTCCGGTTCCGACTCTTCTTCCGGTTCCTCTTCGGGAACTTGTGAATCAGTCCACGAATCATTCCAATTTACATTTGACTCTTCATTATTATTAGGTGAGTCAATGGGACTTGTTCTAGAGGTAGACATCTATCACATAATATCAAACGCGTTAAGAGATTAATATATCACATAATATTCACATGTTAAAAATATATAGTTTCCAACAAAATTTGTTAAGCAATCATTTTTCAAGTAAACACGGTCGAAGTCCAGACTCACTAATGCATCCTAACAAACTCGATAAGACACACTAATGCAAAATTCTGGTTCTCTAAGACCAACGCTCTGATACCAACTGAAATGTCCCGTTCTTATTGATTAAAAACGTTCCATATTAATTGATTTCGTTGCGAGGTTTTGACCTCTATATGAGACGTTTTTCAAAGACTGCATTCATTTTAAAACAAACCATAACCTTTATTTCATCAATAAAGGTTTAAAAAGCTTTACGTAGATTATCAAATAATGATAATCTAAAATATCCTGTTTACACACGACCATTACATAATGGTTTACAATACAAATATGTTACAACAAAATAAGTTTCTTGAATGCAGTTTTTACACAATATCATACAAGCATGGACTCCAAATCTCGTCCTTATTTAAGTATGCGACAGCGGAAGCTCTTAATAATCACCTGAGAATAAACATGCTTAAAACGTCAACAAAAATGTTGGTGAGTTATAGGTTTAACCTATATATATCAAATCATAATAATAGACCACAAGATTTCATATTTCAATACACATCCCATACATAGAGATAAAAATCATTCATATGGTGAACACCTGGTAACCGACATTAACAAGATGCATATATAAGAATATCCCCATCATTCCGGGACACCCTTCGGATATGATATAAATTTCGAAGTACTAAAGCATCCTGTACTTTGGATGGGGTTTGTTGGACCCGATAGATCTATCTTTAGGATTTGCGTCAATTAGGGTGTCTGTTCCCTAATTCTTAGATTACCAGACTTAATAAAAAGGGGCATATTCGGTTTAATAATCCAACCATAGAATGTAGTTTCACGTACTTGTGTCTATTTTGTAAATCATTTATAAAACCTGCATGTATTCTCATCCCAAAAATATTAGATTTTAAAAGTGGGACTATAACTCACTTTCACAGATTTTTACTTCGTCGGGAAGTAAGACTTAGCCACTGGTTGATTCACGAACCTATAACAGTATATACATATATATCAAAGTATGTTCAAAATATATTTACAACACTTTTAATATATTTTGATGTTTTAAGTTTATTAAGTCAGTTGTCCTCGTTAGTAACCTACAACTAGTTGTCCACAGTTAGATGTACAGAAATAAATCGATAAATATTATCTTGAATCAATCCACGACCCAGTGTATACGTATCTCAGTATTGATCACAACTCAAACTATATATATTTTGGAATCAACCTCAACCCTGTATAGCTAACTCCAACATTCACATATAGAGTGTCTATGGTTGTTCCGAAATATATATAGATGTGTCGACATGATAGGTCGAAACATTGTATACGTGTCTATGGTATCTCAAGATTACATAATATATAATACAAGTTGATTAAGTTATGGTTGGAATAGATTTGTTACCAATTTTCACGTAGCTAAAATGAGAAAAATCATCCAATCTTGTTTTACCCATAACTTCTTCATTTTAAATCCGTTTTGAGTGAATTAAATTGCTATGGTTTCATATTGAACTCCATTTTATGAATCTAAACATAAAAAGTATAGGTTTATAGTCGAAAAAATAAGTTACAAGTCGTTTTTGTAAAGGTAGTTATTTCAGTCGAAAGAACGACGTCTAGATGACCATTTTAGAAAACATACTTCCACTTTGAGTTTAACCATAATTTTTGGATATAGTTTCATGTTCATAATAAAAATCATTTTCTCAGAATAACAACTTTTAAATCAAAGTTTATCATAGTTTTTAATTAACTAACCCAAAACAGCCCGCGGTGTTACTACGACGGCGTAAATCCGGTTTTACGGTGTTTTTCGTGTTTCCAGGTTTTAAATCATTAAGTTAGCATATCATATAGATATAGAAAATGTGTTTAGTTGATTTTAAAAGTCAAGTTAGAAGGATTAACTTTTGTTTGCGAACAAGTTTAGAATTAACTAAACTATGTTCTAGTGATTACAAGTTTAAACCTTCGAATAAGATAGCTTTATATGTATGAATTGAATGATGTTATGAACATCATTACTACCTTAAGTTCCTTGGATAAACCTACTAGAAAATAGAAAAATGGATCTAGCTTCAACGGATCCTTGGATGGCTCGAAGTTCTTGAAGCAGAATCATGACACGAAAACAAGTTCAAGTAAGATCATCACTTGAAATAAGATTGTTATAGTTATAGAAATTGAACCAAAGTTTGAATATGATTATTAACTTATATTAGAATTATAACCTACTATAAGAAACAAAGATTTCTTGAGGTTGGATGATCACCTTACAAGATTGGAAGTGAGCTAGCAAACTTGAAAGTATTCTTGATTTTATGTAACTAGAACTTGTAGAATTTATGAAGAACACTTAGAACTTGAAGATAGAACTTGAGAGAGATCAATTAGATGAAGAAAATTGAAGAATGAAAGTGTTTGTAGGTGTTTTTGGTCGTTGGTGTATGGATTAGATATAATGGATATGTAATTTTGTTTTCATGTAAATAAGTCATGAATGATTACTCATATTTTTGTAATTTTATGAGATATTTCATGCTAGTTGCCAAATTATGGTTCCCACATGTGTTAGGTGACTCACATGGGCTGCTAAGAGCTGATCATTAGAGTGTATATATCAATAGTACATACATCTAAAAGCTGTGTATTGTACGAGTACGAATACGGGTGCATACGAGTAGAATTGTTGATGAAACTGAACGAGGATGTAATTGTAAGCATTTTTGTTAAGTAGAAGTATTTTGATAAGTGTATTGAAGTCTTTCAAAAGTGTATAAATACATATTAAAACACTACATGTATATACATTTTAACTGAGTCGTTAAGTCATCGTTAGTCGTTACATGTAAGTGTTGTTTTGAAACCTTTAGGTTAACGATCTTGTTAAATGTTGTTAACCCAATGTTTATAATATCAAATGAGATTTTAAATTATTATATTATCATGATATTATCATGTATGAATATCTCTTAATATGATATATATACATTAAATGTCTTTACAACGATAATCGTTACATATATGTTTCGTTTAAAAATCATTAAGTTAGTAGTCTTATTTTTACATATGTAGTTCATTGTTAATATACTTAATGATATGTTTACTTATCATAGTATTATGTTAACTATATATATATATCCATATATATGTCATCATATAGTTTTTACAAGTTTTAACGTTCGTGAATCACCGGTCAACTTGGGTGGTCAATTGTCTATATGAAACATATTTCAATTAATCAAGTCTTAACAAGTTTGATTGCTTAACATGTTGGAAACATTTAATCATGTAAATATCAATCTCAATTAATATATATAAACATGGAAAAGTTCGGGTCACTACAGTAGCCTGTACTGCGGCTATGTTCGCAGCAAGGAAAACACGAAAGTCTTTCTCGCTCATGTTCAAATTCTGACGAGTCGCCGGTGCCATTTCCTTCAAAAATAGCCAAAAGAATTGAGTTAATCATATAGAATTTAAGAGTAGTCAATAGTATCTCGTAGCATTATATGAACTTATTTATAAAAGCTTTTTCTTCATAGTAGCATTTTATAGTTTTAATTCGGGTAATACCTACCCGTTAAGTTCATACTTACTAGCTACTATACAACTCAACTACTACACTTCTATATGAAAAACTTATTACAATAATATATCACATACAAATATTCTTCAAACTTACAACTTCGCTATACTACATATAACATGAAATATAGTACACTTTGATACAGGACAGTTTTGAAGAAAAATCTAGTTAATACACAAGTTGTACAGCAAAGGAAATAAAGACACGTAATTCATAAGTCCAGAAACAAGTCATGCATTCTGGTTTTACTAAGACGACTTCCCATCCTTGGTCTTGTGGAAAATAACCGTTATGACCATTGACTAGGCAGCATGTTGTAATATCGTCAAAAGGACGAGGGTTTCGTAATGCCCAAAAGCCTCGTAGCAATCTAAAAACCTTGTTTCTTACCCCAACTACTGAGTCCGTCACTTGTGGGAAGGTTTTATTTAAAAGTTGTAACCCGATATTCTTTTTCTCACTTTGATAAGAAGCGAACATCACTAACCCGTAAGTATAACATGCTTCTTTATGTTGCATGTTAGAAGCTCTTTCTAACTCACGAAATCCTATATTGGGATATGTTGAGTCAAAATAGGTTCGTAACCCGTAGCGTAAAATTGCATCTGGGTTTTCCGCACTAAATGCCTTAAAGAAAACTTAGCGTAACTTAAAGTCTCCCCAATGTGATATACCCCATCTTTCAAAGGAAAGCCTTTTATATACTAAGGTATGCCTGGAATGTCTTTCAAACGTTTGACAAACTTATTTTGCCGTAACTAATTGTGCTGATGAATTCTGCTCGACTCTAGACAAGATTTCATCAATCATATCTCCTGGTAGGTCTTCTAAAATTTTTGATTGTCTATCCTTAACGTCCATTTTGTGTTTTTATACTATAAAATAGACAAGGATTAGATTCGTAAAAGATGATTAACAAACAATACAAGCAATTTTTACATAGAACATAAAAGTACAAGTGTTGGGTTTTAACAAGTTTCATAATACTTAATACATTTTAGGAAACAAATTAAAGCGGAAGCATGTAAGTATTACCATTTTAAAACTTGTATATCTTTAACCAATTAAAGTTAAAACCCAATTAGGATCAAGTTATGAAATATGCTTACAAACTACAAGCAAGTAAAGAGATTATACCTTCTCCTAACTTGTTGATAGATGATGATGAAGATGATGATGAATGGAGCTCCAAAACTATGAAACCTCAAGGAGAAATACCCCAAACTATTAACCCAACACTCTTGCTATTGGTTAGGATTTGTATGACACTTGAAACTTGCTTGCAAAACCAAATTTTGACCCTCTCTTGCTCCCAAATAGCCCACGGCCAGCAGCAAGCTTTTTGCAGTTTTGTTTCAAGTATTTTGAATGTCTAGTTGCATGTGAGAGTCAAGGTTACTTGGTAGAAGTGTGTGGTCTTGCACTTGAGGAATTGTGCATATAGAAAGTAACAAAAGGCAAGCATGGGTGGTCTCCTAGGAGTCTCAAAATCTGCACTCTTATTATATTAATAACAATGTTTTAATATATAAAACATGTTACATATATATAAAACATGTAATTATTTTTGTTACTTTTATATTTTATAAAACCTTTTATAAAATATAACACAATATAATCATTTAAACCTATAAACAATTATATATAAATTATCCAAATAATTTATCTCAAGTAATAATATTTTAGAAACCCGATTTTCTAAAATTCAAGTGTCGCGTATTTGTTTAATGATCCAATCGTTAAGATCAAATACGTATAAGGTGTTGGTAAGTTTGTTATTGGGTATGACCCGACTTGGATCATAACACGTCAGCCACATTAATTTAGTATGTCTCTCGGGCATACGAAATACCTTCAATCTCCCACTTGCACGAGAAACATAAGAAATTAATGCAAGTGATGGATACAGCCTAACACACCGTCCATCACCCCTAATATGTTATGACTTTGTGCCATTCAATAACATCATCCCTTTCGAGCTCCCTACTCGAACTGATATATGTAGGTGAATCTTTCATTATATCCTTTCGTCCAAGATGTCATGTTAAATCCAAGAGATACAGAGTGATCACTCTCTTATAGATTTAACTTTTCAGGCCTTAGACATCTGACTCTCAACGAATAAGAGGGACAAATTCCATCTTGACTACATACGTCCTAGATATACACTTTGTAATATACCTGAGTTCTTCCTTATGTACTATCATGTTTCAGAATAGCGAAGGAAAGAATCAAGGCACAGTACTTGGTGAATATCCGAACCCAATATGTATCTCAGGTCAGAGGATACAATGATATTCTCCTTTACTCAAAATTACATGTGATCAACCACAAAGGCTCTATAAAGTAATTCTTGAGAGCGGGTCTTCCAATATTTGTTTCCCACAAATATCTATGAACCTTGGTTGCAACCTTGCCCCACATTCAACCAATGAATGTATACCAATCCGAGTTCATAATAGTCTAAACCTCACACTTGTTCCCACAAATGTGATCAACTACGGAATTTAGAATAATAGTTTATTCATGGATGAAATATGCTAAATTGGAACATGACTCATAATTAAATTAATACCATAATTATATTAATGAGTTTGAACTAATTCGTTCCGTTACAATACATAAAGTAGATCAATTCCAATCACTAGAATATCGAAGCCCTAACGCACAAACATGTCCCTCATGTTTTGGCCCATGTAAAAGCTTCGTGAGTGGATCCGCAACATTATGATCTGTGTGAACTTTGTGAATACATATCTTTCCCTTTTCAACCTCATCCCTGATGTAGTTGAATCTTCGCTCAATGTGACGAGTCTTTTGATGAGCACGAGGTTCCTTGATTTGAGCAATCGCACCCTCGTTGTCACAAAAGATCTCAAGAGGGTCCTGAATGGAAGGGACCACTCCTAAGTCGTCGATGAATTTCTTCATCCATGCAGCTTCCTGAGCTGCCAGTGAGGCGGCAATGTACTCCGACTCTGTAGTGGATAACGCAACAACCTCCTGTTTCGAACTCTTCCAAGAGACCGCACCACTATTTAACATGAAGACATAACCGGATTGTGATCGAGAGTCATCTCGATCAGTTTGGAAACTCGCGTCCACGTAACCTTTTACGGCGAGTTCCTCCTCACCAGACCCATATATTAGAAACATATCCTTAGTTCTTCTAAGGTATTTCAATATACTTTTAACAGCAATCCAATGACTATTTCCTGGGTTGTTCTGGTATCTACTTGTCAAGCTTAGAGCGCATGACACATCCGGTCTAGTACATATCATTGCATACATGATAGACCCAATAGCAGATGCGTATGGGACTTTCTTCATTCTTTCTTGTTCATCTTTCGTGGTAGGACACTGAGATGAACTGAGAATGGTTCCTCTTTGAATAGGTACCAAACCTTTCTTAGAGTTTTCCATCTTGAACCTTTTCAAGATTTTATCAATGTATGTACTTTGACTTAAACCTATCAATCTCTTGGATCTATTCCTATAGATTCCTATCCCCAATATGTATTGTGCATCTCCAAGATCCTTAATGGAGAAGCAACTCTTTAGCCAAGTTTTGACTCCTTGCATTGTGGTAATATCATTTCCAAATAATAATATATCATCCACATATAGTACAAGGAACATGATAGTGCTCCCACTAGCTTTCTTATATACACAAGCTTCATCACCATTTTTAATGAAGCCAAATTTCTCGGCTTCCTCGTTAAAACGATGATTCCACATTCTAGATGCTTGTTTCAATCCGTAGATTGACTTCTTTAACTTGCATACCCTTTTAGGATATTTTGGATCAACAAAACCTTCAGGCTGAACCATATAGACATCTTCCATAAGATATCCATTTAGGAAAGCGGTTTTGACATCCATTTGCCATATTTCATAGTCGTAGTGAGCAGCAATGGCAAATAATATCCTAATAGACTTTAGCATTGCCACTGGCGAGAAAGTTTCATCATAATCAACCCCTTGAGTTTGAGTGAAACCTTTTGCTACAAGTCTAGCTTTGTATGTATCCAAGTTTCCATGTATGTCGGTTTTCATTTTGAAAAGCCATTTGCAATCAACTAGCTTGGAGCTAGGAGGTTGCACAACAAGTTCCCAAACTTGGTTTTCATACATGGATTGCATCTCGGCGTTCATGGCTTCCTGCCATTTATCTTTATCAATTCTTGATAAAGCATCTTTGTAGTTTGTCGGTTCATCCAAATCAACCGTATAGGAACCTTCCACGAGAAACCCATATCTCTCGGGAGGATTACTAATCCTACTAGATCTTCGAACGTCTTGTGTACCTTGATCATCCACTTGATCATTTTCAACATCCTCATGTTGAGTACTAGTGCCAACCAATTGTGTATCATCGGCTTGATCTTGTACCTCTACAAGATCTATCTTCCTTTCACCATCACCTTCCATAAGGAACTTGGTTTCAAGGAATTCCGCTTTCCGAGCAACAAATACGGTTTGCTCGGATGGATCATAGAAGTAATATCCCATGTCATCTTTGGGATATCCTATGAAGATACACTTTGTGGATCGAGCATGTAGCTTATTTGCTACATAACGCTTAGGATAAGCTTCACATCCCCATACTTTCAAGTATGAAAGAGAAGGAGGTTTTCCAAACCACATCTCATGAGGAGTTCGTTCCACCTTCTTGGTTGGGGCCATATTTAAAATACGAGCCGCGGAGCTTAGACAATAACCCCAAAATGATAGAGGCAACGAGCTTCTTGCCATCATAGATCGAACCATATCCATTAGGGTTCGGTTCCTCCTTTCGGAAACTCCATTAAGTTGGGGTGTTCCGGGTGGAGTAAGTTGTGAGATAATCCCACAACTCCTAAGATGATCTTGGAAGGCATCGCTTAGGTATTCACCTCCTCTATCGGTACGTAGTACCTTAATTGTCTTATTGAGTTGATTTTGTACTTCGTTTTGATATTCTTTGAATGCTTCAAACGTTTCGTCCTTGTGTCTTAATAAGTAGACATATCCGAAACGACTAAAGTCATCAATGAAAGTAACAAAGTATCTTTCACCTTTCCTAGTCATGGGTTTAAAGGGTCCACATACATCCGAATGTATTAATCCCAATAAATCTTTAGCCCTTTCATAGGTCCCTTTGAAAGGTGTTTTAGTCATCTTGCCTTGTAAACAAGATTCACATACTTCAAACGAATCCATTTCATTTGATTTCAAAAGTCCATTCTTTTGAAGTGTATGTATTCGGTTCTTGTTTATGTGACCAAGGCGACAATGCCATAAGTAGGAATCACTCAAATCCCTTTTGAGTTTCTTGGTGCTTGTATGGTATATTGAGCTACTAGATGATGTGTCATCATGAACCAATTCATAAATTCCATTTGAAGGCGAAGCCTTGAAATAGAATACATTATCTTTAGAAACATGAATATCATCATCAATAAAATTAACAACGTAACCACATTGTTTTAAGCGAGAAATAGAAATAATGTTTCTACACAAATCCGGAGCATACAAAACATTTTCTAAAATAAGTTCCAATCCGCTTGGAAGCTTCAAAATAAAATCTCCTTGAGCTTTAACATGCACCTTTGCACCATTGCCCATATAGAGACTTGATGTTCCCGCCTTATGATCACTTCTTTTGAACCCCTGCAAAGAATTGCAAATATGAGTTCCACATCCCGTGTCTAATACCCATGTATTAGAAGAAGTAATACTAAGCTCTATATATACCATATATATATTACCTGAGGTTTGCCCTGCATCCCTCTTGTCCTTCAACTCTTTAAGATAGACCGGACAGTTTCGTTTCCAATGACCCATCTCACCGCAACCGAAACATGGGTCTTCCTTGGGGTTTGCCTTCTCGGCTACCTTTTGCTTCTTAGCCTTGTTGATGGTTGGGGTAACCATCTTCCCCTTCCCTTTGCCTTGATGGGCGGGTCCTTTTCTCTTAGCCACTTTTGGCTTAGAGGTGTTACCTTTAGACCCACTTTGATCGATTGCTAACACGGGTAAAGCCCTTTTACCCATGCTTGTTTCCGCCGTCCTAAGCATACCATGAAGCTCACCTATACTCTTATCCATCCCATTCATGTTGTAATTAATTACAAATTGATCAAACCTCTTTGATAGGGAGTTAAGGATAAGATCGGTGGCTAACTCATTAGATATGTTAAGGTTAAGACGGTTAGCACGATCGATAAGGCTTTTCATCTTAAGTACATAAGATGAAACCGATTGGGTGTCGTCCATACGACAAGCATGAAGCGCCCGAACCGTTTCGAAACGCTCAACACGTGCTTGTTGGAGAAACATCTCCTTCAATTGTGTTATCATGTCGTATGCGCTATGATGCTCGAAATCCTTTTGGAGTTCGGGTATCATAGTCCCAAGCATTAAGCATGAGACTTGAAGGGAGTCGTGGCAATACTTATCGTAAGAGGCCATTGCCTCCACATCACTCTCATCCGGTTGATCGGGAATGGGGTCCTCAAGCACATACATTTTATCCTCTTGTTTGAGGACAATCCGAAGATTGCGGAACCAATCCATAAAGTTTGTATGGTTGAGTTTGTCTTTCTCGAGGAGAGACCGCAACGATAGGTTGTTAAAGTTAAGTGGTGCGTTGTTCATGTTGTTGTTGTTATTAGCGGCCATCTACAAAATTCAACAAAGTTCTTTTAAGTATTGATTTCAAATTTAATAAACAATACCCTTTTAATTTGTTTTATTAAATATTAGAATCCAACGGTAAATCAAATTTCGGTTAGGTGACCTTTATCCCGTCATTTGATTTAGCTAGGTAGTCTTAATGACAATTGCAATCCTTTTGCAACTTCTAAGTTATGGGATCATGCAATCCTTTTGCATGGCATATTAATCCCATCAACGCCTATTTGTTCCTCATGCTTCGGTGACCCTAAGTTCATGATTCCTAAATCAAGTCGTCCTACTTGTGTAGACATGTAGACTTAACATACAAGTGGTTAGGTGACCTTTATCCCACATGTATGCGAAGTGTACCTTATTCATATTAGTTCACTCATGACGGTTAGGTGACCTTTATCCCATCAAGAGATTCCTAATATGTCTAAGTGTTTCCACAAAAGGATGGCGTTTAACTTGTTTGCCTTGTTTTAGTTAAGGGATTTTAAGTTTTCATAAATTCTAGTTTAAGAAAACATTTGCCATACACCAACATGCATTTGGTGTATAGTTCATTATGAAAAGCCAATTTCATGTCTATAAACCATTTTATATATATGATCCTAATCATGATCTTAATAACCGTTTATTAATGTCCTTTTAGCCATTTTTAATTCAACCAATTAAATTGTCGTTTTGCATGTCGTTAATTAATGTATAATTCAACCAATTAAATTTCCATTTTGCTTGTTGTTAACTTGTGTGATTAACTTGTAGCATACAAACATACAATCCACAATCATACAATAAACAACCATGCATGCAAAACAAATATGTTCACAATCAAGCCATTTTGGTAGACATTTGTTTAGCCGAAAACAAATGCCACCGGATAAGGGGTTATAACACAAAGTAGGAGATTTCAAATCTCCTACTTAACCTTGCATCCAAATGCTTCTTCATGTGTTCTTCAAGTCTTCATCATTCTTCATCATTTTACAAAATATATCCTAATACATTTTGTCTAAAAAAAATGAAATTACAACCTAATCTATTTTACATACCAAATATAAAATAAATTACATAACCAAATGAATTATTACATGCCAAATGAATAAATATTATTACAAACCAATTGAATAAATATCAATCAACCATGCATGCAACCAAACACAAGGTCAAGGCTTAGATTGTGAACATCATCAACATAAGTGATAGGCAATACAGAATCACAAGTGATTGGAAACACAGAATCACAAGTGATTGGCAATACAGAATCACAAGTGATCGGCAACACAGAATCACAAGTGATTGGCAGTACAGAATCACAAGTGATTTGCAGTACAGAATCACAAGTGATTGGCAGTACAGAATGCAGAATCACAAGTGATTTTGGCCAAAATGACAACCACCCAAAACCGAAAATTTTACATTCTACTTCATGCATGTTCATAGAATGCAAAATTATAGTGGGTTTAATAACCATCTCGAAGCATATTTCAACAACTTCGGCTCTGATACCAATGTTGGGTTTTAACAAGTTTCATAATACTTAATACATTTTAGGAAACAAATTAAAGCGGAAGCATGTAAGTATTACCATTTTAAAACTTGTATATCTTTAACCAATTAAAGTTAAAACCCAATTAGGATCAAGTTATGAAATATGCTTACAAACTACAAGCAAGTAAAGAGATTATACCTTCTCCTAACTTGTTGATAGATGATGATGAAGATGATGATGAATGGAGCTCCAAAACTATGAAACCTCAAGGAGAAATACCCCAAACTATTAACCCAACACTCTTGCTATTGGTTAGGATTTGTATGACACTTGAAACTTGCTTGCAAAACCAAATTTTGACCCTCTCTTGCTCCCAAACAGCCCACGGCCAGCAGCAAGCTTTTTGCAGTTTTGTTTCAAGTATTTTGAATGTCTAGTTGCATGTGAGAGTCAAGGTTACTTGGTAGAAGTGTGTGGTCTTGCACTTGAGGAATTGTGCATATAGAAAGTAACAAAAGGCAAGCATGGGTGGTCTCCTAGGAGTCCCAAAATCTGCACTCTTATTATATTAATAACAATGTTTTAATATATAAAACATGTTACATATATATAAAACATGTAATTATTTTTGTTACTTTTATATTTTATAAAACCTTTTATAAAATATAACACAATATAATCATTTAAACCTATAAACAATTATATATAAATTATCCAAATAATTTATCTCAAGTAATAATATTTTAGAAACCCGATTTTCTAAAATTCAAGTGTCGCGTATTTGTTTAATGATCCAATCGTTAAGATCAAATACGTATAAGGTGTTGGTAAGTTTGTTATTGGGTATGACCCGACTTGGATCATAACACGTCAGCCACATTAATTTAGTATGTCTCTCGGGCATACGAAATACCTTCAACAAGCACACTACATTACATATAATATACAACATGATTACAACCCTCTAATCTGAATCACTGGTTTCTTCTTCTTCGGACTTGGTTCGTTTTCCTAATTTTCTAAGAATATATGGTGTTCCTCTAATACGAGCCGTTGTTTTCCACAATGGTTTAGAGAAACCTGGTAGTTTAAAGGTTCACGGGTCATTGTTACATTTTAGGAAATACGGATGTTGTCGATACATATAAAGTTCATCGGGGTTGGAATCGGGTTTTTCTATTTTTATACCTTTTCCCTTATTATTTTCTTTCGCTTTATTAAATTGGGTCGAGGTAATTTCTATAACATCATCGGAATCCTCATCGGGATCCGATTCATCGAAAAATTGGTAATCTTCCCAATATTTTGCTTCTTCGGCGGAAACACCATTGACCATTATTAACTTTGGTCCGTTGGTTGAGGATTTTCTTTTATTTAATCGATTTACTATAGGTATCAATATTTCTTCCTCCAGAACCTCTTCTTCTGGTTTCTCCTCTTCCGATTCCTCCTCTTCCGGTTCCTCCTCTTCTGGTTCCTCCTCTTCTGGTTCCTCTTCGGGAATTTGTGAATCTTTCCAAAATATATTCGACTCTTCATTATTATTAGGTGAATCAATGGGATTTGTACTAGAGGTAGACATCTATCACACAATATCAAACACGTTAAGAGATTAATATATCACATAATATTTACATGTTAATAATATATAGTTTCCAACAAAAAAAAGTTAAGCAATCGTTTTTGAAGAAAAACACGGTCGAAGTCCAGACTCACTAATGCATCCTAACAAACTCGGTAAGACCCACTAATGCAATTTTCTGGTTCTCTAAGACCAACGCTCAGATACCAACTGAAATGTCCCGTTCATATTGATTATAAACGTTCCATATTAATTGATTTCGTCGCGAGGTTTTGACCTCTATATGAGGCATTTTTCAAAGACTGCATTCATTTTTAAAACAACCATAATCTTTATTTTATCAATAAAGGTTTAAAAAGCATTACGTAGATTATCAAATAATGATAATCTAAAATATACCGTTTACACACGACCATTACATAATGGTTTACAATAAGAATATATTACATCAAAAATAAGTTTCTTGAATGCAGTTTTTACATAATATCATACAAGCATGGACTCCAAATCTTGTTCTTATTTTAGTATGCAATAGCGGAAGCTCTTAATAATCACCTGAGAATAAACATGCTTTAAACGTCAACAAAAATGTTGGTGAGTTATAGGTTTAACCGATATATTTATCAATTGAAATAATAGACCACAAGATTTCATATTTCAATACATCCCATACATAGAGATAAAAATCATTCATACGGTGAACACTTGGTAACCGACATTAACAAGATGCATATAGAATATCCCCATCATTCCGGGACACCCATCGAACATGATGATTTCGAAGTACTAAAGCATTCTAAATTCCAGAATGGGGTTTGTTGGGCCCGATAGATCTATCTTTAGGATTCGCGTCAATTTGGGGGTCTGTTCCCAAATTCTTAGGCTACCAAGCTAAAAAGGGGCATATTCGGCTTCTATCATTCACCCATATAAAGTAGTTTCATTTACTTGTGTCTATTTCGTAAAACATTTATAAATTTGCATGTATTCTCATCCCAAAATATTAGATTTTAAAAGTGGGACTATAACTCACTTTCACAGATTTTTACTTCGTCGGGAAGTAAGACTTGGCCACTGGTCGATTCATGAACCTATAACAAATATGTACATATATATCAAAGTATGTTCAAAATATATTTACAACATTTTTATTACGTTTTAATGATTTGAGTTTGTTAAGTCAGCAGTCCTCGTTAGTAACCTACAACTAGTTGTTCACAGTTAGATGTACAGAAATAAAGCAATATATATATTATCTCGAATCAATCCACGAACCAGTGTCTACAAGTCTTAGACTCGATCACAACTCAAAGTATATATATTATTTTGGAATCAACCTCAACCCTGTATAGCTAACTCAAACATTACTGCATATAGAGTGTCTATGGTTGTTCCGAAATATATATATAGATGGGTCGATATGATATGTCAAAACATTGTATACGTGTCTATGGTATCCCAAGATTTCATATTATATTAGAATACATGTATAATACAATATAAGTTAGCTAGGATATGATTTGTATAGAATTGTTACAATATTTCCCGTAGCTACAACAATCAAAAATATCCAATCTTGTTTTACCCATAACTTCTTCATTTTAAATCCGTTTTGAGTGAATCAAATTGCTATGGTTTCATATTGAACTCTATTTTTTGAATCTAAACATAAAAAGTATAGGTTTATAGTTGGAAATATAAGTTACAAGTTGTTTTTGTAAGAGGTAGTCATTTCAGTCGAAAGAACGACGTCTTGATGACCATTTTCAAAAACATACTTTCACTTTGAGTTTAACCATGATTTTTGGATATAGTTTCATGTTCATAAGAAAAATCATTTTTCCAGAAGAACAACTTTTAAATCAAAGTTTATCATAGTTTTTAATTATCAAACCCAAAACAGCCCGCGGTGTTACTACGACGGCGTATGTCCGGTTTTACGGTGTTTTTCGTGTTTCCAGGTTTTAAATCATTAAGTTAGCATATCATATAGATATAGAACATGTGTTTAGTTGATTTTAAAAGTCAAGTTAGAAGGATTAACTTTATTTGTGAGCAAGTTTAGAATTAACTAAACTATGTTCTAGTGATTACAAGTTTAAACCTTCGAATAAGATAGTTTTATATGTATGAATCAAATGATGTTATGAACATCATTACTACCTTAATTTTAGTAGGTAAACCTACTGGAAATGAGAAAAATAGATCTAGCTTCAAAGGATCCTTGGATGGCTTGAAAGTTCTTGAAGCAGGATCATGACATGAAAACAAGTTCAAGTAAGATTTCCACTCGAAATAAGATTGTTATAGTTATAGAAATTGAATAAAAGTTTGAATATGAGTATTAACTTGTATTAGAAAGTTATCTTATTGTAAATAAGAAAGATTTCTTGAGGTTGGATGATCACTTTACAAGATTGGAAGTAAGCTAGCAAACTTGGAAGTATTCTTGATTTTATGAAACTAGAACTTATAGAATTTATGAAGAACACTTGGAAATTGAAGATTGAACTTGAGAGAGATCAATTAGATGAATAAAATTGAAGAATGAAAGTATTTTTAGGTGTTTTTGGTTGTTGGTATATGGATTAGATATAAAGGATGTGTAATTTTGTTTACATGTAAATAAGTCATGAATGATTACTAATATTTTTGTAATTTTATGAGATATTTTATGCTAGTTGCCAAATGATGGTTCCCACATATGTTAGGTGACTCACATGGGCTGCTAAGAGCTGATCATTGGAGTGTATATACCAATAGTACATACATCTAAAAGCTGTGTATTGTACAAGTACGAATACGGGTGCATACGAGTAGAATTGTTGATGAAACTGAACGAGGATGTAATTGTAAGTATTTTTGTTAAGTAGAAGTATTTTGATAAGTGTCTTGAAGTCTTTCAAAAGTGTATGAATACATATTAAAACACTACATGTATATACATTTTAACTGAGTTGTTAAGTCATCGTTAGTCGTTACATGTAAATGTTGTTTTGAAACCTTTAGGTTAACGATCTTGTTAAATGTTGCTAACCCATTGTTTATTATATCTAAAGAGATGTTAAATTATTACATTATCATGATATTATGATATATTAATATATATTAGTATGATATATATACAGTTAAATGTTGTTACAACGATAATCGTTACATATATGTCTCGTTTCGAAATCATTAAGTTAGTAGTCTTGTTTTTACATATGTAGTTCATTGTTAATACACTTAATGACATGTTTACTTATCATTTATCATGATTAAACATAGTGTATCAATATCTTAATATGATTCATATGTATTTAGTAAGACGTTGTTATAACGATAATCGTTATATATACCGTTTCGAGTTTCTTAATTCAATAAACTCAATTTTATGTATATAACTCATTATTAAAATACCTAATGAGATACTTACTTATCATAATATCATGTTAACTATATATATAATCATATATATGTCATCATATAGTTTTTACAAGTTTTAATGTTCGTGAATCACCGGTTAACTTGGGTGGTCAATTGTCTATATGAAACCTATTTCAATTAATCAAGTCTTAACAAGTTTGATTGCTTAACATGTTGGAAACACTTAATCATATAATTATCAATTTCATTTAATATATATAAACATGGAAAAGTTCTGGTCACTACACTTCATCGGTTTCCAAATCCGCTAGAAACTTAACATCAATCACCCTACAAAGAACAAAAGATGGAACTCTACCTATCTTACTAAAATCTACTTTACTAAGTGTATGTTCAGCATGACCTTGAGGAAAATAGTACACGTTTGAATTCGGCAAAGGCATTTGAATCATCCCGCCAGCACATGCGTGCCATAGATGAGGGTTTACACCCTTCTCTGCCTCTTGCATACTTACCACCTGCAATTATCAATATCCTTAACTTTCAATTATATCCATAAATCCATAAATTACTACAGTAAAATAGAAAAACAGCCTCCTCAACTAGTTTCCTTTTCTTTCTCAGTAATTGCTGAAGCAGTTAAATTATAGCAAATTCACAAGTACTTCTTTCTCAGTAACAGCTATGTAACAAGCCATAACAGTACTTCCATACACAAGTATTTATTTGTCACTACACACATATACATATATGTACATATATGCATATATATATATATATATATATATATATATACATATACATCACATATACACATACATAAGGTAATCGCTGTAACAATTATCTATGAAGTTAGGCTAACAAAAAGGAATATAGTAACTCGCTCATGAGTTGATCACAGTACATATAGCTGAAACTGAAAAGAACCTGAAACCACAATGATTTAGGAGCAGTGATTCAACAATTAAACCCTAATTACAAAATCATAACGAATTATGTACCTCGATTGATGTACAAATGCCTCAATTGTCTGTCAATCTGATACGATTTTCCTCAGTTCAATTGAATCGTAGAAAACAGAGTGATAAACCTAATAGCTTAATTACAGAGTGAGCTTTCCAAGAACACAGTTATTGACCGATTATTATTGAATGATTTACCGAGTGAGTAACGGAAGAATGAACACTCACTATTATGTTGGAGTACAACAATTGGATATTTGAATGTCAATAACCGCTCTAACAATAACAACTCTAACGGAACCGTCATTCTGTTACTTTGCTATTTAACACGTGTACAAATTTACGAGCATGTGACCAACTGATTACACTGGATAAATCAACAGAATCAGTGAACACCCTATGTTGAACGGGAAATGTATGGATTTTGAAATGTTTTAAATGTAGTTAAATAAAGAATTTTTCTAACCTTAGCAAAACTTTTTGAACATGCAATTTAGAGTTGTATAGCAGTGAGAGTGACTTAGGTCACTTGGCATATCAGGCGTGACTTGTTGAGTCAGAAAAAGTGAGGATTGGTGATTTATGTCATTTGGGCACGTCAGTTTTTATTTTTTTTATTATTTTAATGATTTTAAATATAACATAAATTAATAAATTAATTAAAATTAAAATAAACGGAAATAACATTTATTAAAAATTAAAAAAAAACATTACGAACCTAAAAATTAAAATAAAAAAAAATAAAAACATTATGATTCCTAAAGAAAAACATTACGAACCTAAAAATTAAAAAAAAAACATTACAAGTCCTTAAAATAAAAATACAAAACGAAATTTTCTAAAACCTAACCCGTCCATTCGAGTCTTTCACGGGCTCGTCGTGTGGGTAGTGAGGATGAGGGCGGCGGATGAATTGCCAAGACCATATGTGGATACAATACAAGTCGATAGGCTCGCACTTGAGTTTTGATTTCTCGACAATTGCTTCTCATTCTCGCTCGGTCATGAGAAACTCAAAGGTCCGGGTTCGTGGAACAATGTACATAAAATCCGAGGCCTTAAAGTCGACATGCTCTCGTATGTAGCTGAACAAACACCTTGTGTCCCACCCGTTAACGTTGAAGGACTTGAACGACATACATTTCGGATTGGAATACATTTTCTAATCCTCGCTCAGCTCCCCACCGTAGTAAACATTCAACGAAACAATGCAAGAATTCATTTTTTTAAGTAAACTCGTGTGTTTAAATTAAGAAGGGAGAAGGAAGTGTGTTTTTTAAAAGTGTGAAGGGGTTGTATATATAGATAAAAGTGGGTATTAAATAAAAAGTATAAAAAAAATTGGAGCCGTTGAATTCGTCTCCATAGCGTCTGACCGAGGTGGAACGCAACTTTGCGACGGGAGAGGGGAGTGGGGCAACGGGCGACGAGGTGGGGGACGGGAGGGTGACGAGCTCCCACTCCCATCCCTCTAATAACCACCTCACCCGCTACTTCATTGTACAATAAATTATGCATATTTTAATTCCTTAAGTATAGCCCTAAGGGTTACGATTAAAAAAATCCTTAAATAAATTATCTCTGTTACCTATTTACTTTATTTGTTACGGAGTACAAAATAAGACCATTAAGTGGAAGATCACGTAGAGCTTGATTAATTTTCTAGTTCTTATGTCCATGATATGTGGTTTTGGTTTTTGGCCTGTTTCCGTTGGTTGTGGTTGTCAAGCTCTGCTCGTTTTTGTATTGTAACTGTTGTATGTATGTTGATTAATAAATTTCACCGGGTGGGACACCAACAAGACCCATAAGTCCATAACCCGTAGTGTAAAATCGCCTCTGCATTTGCATTGAGGGTACATTCACATGCATATAAAGAGAAAATTGCGCGGATAGTCCCTGTGGTTTGTAGCACCCAGCGTAAATAGACAAAGTTGGTGATTTGAGTATGGATAGTCCTTGTGACTAAAAGTGGAGCAAGGATAGCCTACTTCACTAACACTGTTAACCTTTTCCGTTAAAACTGAATCATGTGCCAAGCATGTGAGGGTATTTTCGTCATTTACAGGAGTTACATCAAATCAATTATTTATATTTATATTTAATACATAAATATAAATATAATATAAATATAATATAAATAGATATAAATATAAATATAAATATAAATTAATTATATATAATATAATTTCCTTTTCTTCTTATCATCTTCAAATTAATATGCAAAAAATTAAAATAAAACTGCTGGAACTAAATTGGATATGGGTCACGTACACTAGCCATCTACAACTACCACTACCATCTACCAGATACGGGGCACGAACCGCCACCAATCGCCATCTCTTTGAATTAGTCACGAACTCCGATGTTAGATCAAGGTCACGAACCCTTGCTGGAACTTGTAGATGTAGGTCACGAACCATCCACCAGATCTGGGTCACGAACCATACAAATATCAGTCACAAGAACTTTATGAAACTAAACTGCTACTTATTGCAACGAATCATTAAAAAAGAGGATGAAATTTGTGACGACCCGGAAATTTTCAACCAAATTTAAACTTAATCTTTATATGTTCCGACACGATAAGCAAAGTCTGTATTGTTGAAATCTCAAAAACTTTGAACTGTGTTCATGTAATCAATTACCCTTTGACTGTGCTCGATGATTCATGAACAATTTGTGTGTAAATAAATATGTAAATATAAATACATATGAATATATATATATATATATATATATATATATATATATATATATATATATATATAAAATTTATGCATAAGAAATATTAAAAAATAAATACTAAAGATTCAATATATCATATTATTGGTAAAAATGATATAATTGAAATTGTAACATATTAAATGCAATTATAATTTTAAGTGTAAATGCTATATTAATATTATTATCATTACTTTCATTATTATTAATAATATTAATATTAATATTAATATTTGTATCACCACGATTATTATATAAAGTATATATATATATATATATATATATATATATATATATATATATGTATGTATGAATGTAGATAAGCATAAATGGTTATATTATTATTAATATTATTATTATCAGTAAAGTTAACTAATAATATTATTAGTACCATTAATAATAAAACCATTTTTATTAGCATTATTAAAGTCGATGTTAGATATATTATTATTATTATTATTAGTATTAATGCTATTATTAATAATATTAGTATAATTAGTATTATTGCTATAAATAATATTAGTGTTATATATTTCATAATAACTATTATCATTATCATTAGTAATACTATTATTATTATTATTATATTTATTACTATTATATTAAAGAGTATTATTATTATATTTACATTTATTATTTATTAATAAGATTAAATTATAATCTAAATATGATTTAAATTGAAATTATCATTTATTATTATTATTATTATTACAAGAAAATTAAATTATTTAAATTGTCATTATTGTTAGTATTAATATTATCATATTATCATCTTTATCAACAAAATTATTATTATTATTAATATTATTATTATTATTATTATTATTATTATTATTATTATTAGTATTATTAATTATTAATAGTATTGATATATTTATTGTAGTGACCCAAACTTTTCCATGTTTATATATATATTAAATGAAATTGTTATTTACATGATTAAGTGTTTCCAACATGTTAAGTAATCAAACTTGTTAAGACTTGATTAATTGAAATATGTTTCATATAGACAATTGACCACCCAAGTTGACCGGTGATTCACGAATGTTAAAACTTGTAAAAACTATACGATGACATATATATGGTTATATATATAGTTAACATGATTTTATTATAAGTATGTATCTCATTAGGTATTTTAACAATGAGTTATATACATAAAAATGAGACTATTAATTTAAGAAACTCGAAAACGATATATATAACGATTATCGTTATAACAACGTCTTACTAGGTACATATGAATCATATTAAGATATTGATACACTTGGTTAATTATGTTAAATGATAAGTAAATATATTATTAAGTGTATTAACAATGAAATACATATGTAAAAATAAGACTACTAACTGTATATATATCATACTAAGATATATTATATATCATAATATCATGATAATATAACAATTTAACATCTCATTTGTTATAATAAACAATGGGTTAACAACATTCAACAAGATCGTTAACCTAAAGGTTTCAAAACAACATTTACATGTAACGACTAACGATGACTTAACGACTCAGTTAAAATGTATATACATGCAGTGTTTTAATATGTATTCATACACTTTTGAAAGACTTCAAGACACTTATCAAAATACTTTTACTTAACAAAAATGCTTACAATTACATCCTCGTTCAGTTTCATCAACAATTCTACTCGTATGCACCCGTATTCGTACTTGTACAATACACAGCTTTTAGATGTATGTACTATTGGTATATACACTCCAATGATCAGCTCTTAGCAGCCCATGTGAGTCACCTAACACATGTGGGAACCATCATTTGGCAACTAGCATGAAATATCTCATAAAATTACAAAAATATGAGTAATCATTCATGACTTATTTACATGAAAACAAAATTACATATCCTTTATATCTAATCCATACACCAATGACCAAAAACACCTACAAACACTTTCATTCTTCAATTTTCTTCATCTAATTGATCTCTCTCAAGTTCTATCTTCAAGTTCTAAGTGTTCTTCATAAATTCCAAAAGTTCTAGTTTCATAAAATCAAGAATACGTCCAAGATTGCAAGTTTACTTCCAAATTTTCTAAATCCATTCCAAGTAATCATCCAAGATCAAGAAACCTTTGTTACTTATAGTAGGTTATCTTTCTAATACAAGGTAATAATTATATTCAAACTTTAATTCAATTTCTATAACTATAACAATCTTATTTCGAGTGGAAATCTTACTTGAAATTGTTTTCGTGTCATGATTCTGCTTCAAGAACTTTCAAGCCATCCAAGGATCCTTTGAAGCTAGATCTATTTTTCTCATTTCCAGTAGGTTTATCCAAGGAACTTGAGGTAGTAATGATGTTCATAACATCATTCGATTCATACATATAAAGCTATCTTATTCGAAGGTTTAAACTTGTAATCACTAGAACATAGTTTAGTTAATTCTAAACTTGTTCGCAAATAAAAGTTAATCCTTCTAACTTGACTTTTAAAATCAACTAAACACATGTTCTATATCTATATGATATGCTAACTTAATGATTTAAAACCTGGAAACACGAAAAACACCGTAAAACTGGATTTACGCCGTCGTAGTAACACCACGGGCTGTTTTGGGTTAGTTAATTAAAAACTATGATAAACTTTGACTTAAAAGTTTTTATTCTGGGAAAATGATTTTTATTATGAACATGAAACTATATCCAAAAATTATGGTTAAACTCAAAGTGGAAGTATGTTTTCTAAAATGGTCATCTAGACGTCGTTCTTTCGACTGAAATGATTACCTTTACAAAAACGACTTGTAACTTATTTTTTCGACTATAAACCTATACTTTTTCTGTTTAGATTCATAAAATAGAGTTCAATATGAAACCATAGCAATTTTATTCACTCAAAACGGATTTAAAATGAAGAAGTTATGGGTAAAACAAGATTGGATAATTTTTCTCATTTTAGCTACGTGAAAATTGGTAACAAATCTATTCCAACCATAACTTAATCAACTTGTATTTTATATTATGTAATCTTGATATACCATAGACACGTATACAATGTTTCAACCTATCATGTCGACACATCTATATATATTTCGGAACAACCATAGACACTCTATATGTGAATGTTGGAGTTAGCTATACAGGGTTGAGGTTGATTCCAAAATATATATAGTTTGAGTTGTGATCAATACTGAGATACGTATACACTGGGTCGTGGATTGATTCAAGATAATATTTATCGATTTATTTCTGTACATCTAACTGTGGACAACTAGTTGTAGGTTACTAACGAGGACAGCTGACTTAATAAACTTAAAACATCAAAATATATTAAAAGTGTTATAAATATATTTTGAACATACTTTGATATATATGTATATATTGTTATAGGTTCGTGAATCAACCAGTGGCCAAGTCTTACTTCCCGACGAAGTAAAAATCTGTGAAAGTGAGTTATAGTCCCACTTTTAAAATCTAATATTTTTGGGATGAGAATACATGCAGGTTTTATAAATGATTTACAAAATAGACACAAGTACGTGAAACTACATTCTATGATTGAATTATCGAAATCGAATATGCCCCTTTTTATTAAGTCTGGTAATCTAAGAATTAGGGAACAGACACCCTAATTGACGCGAATCCTAAAGATAGATCTATTGGGCCTAACAAACCCCATCCAAAGTACCGGATGCTTTAGTACTTCGAAATTTATATCATATCCGAAGGGTGTCCCGGAATGATGGGGATATTCTTATATATGCATCTTGTTAATGTCGGTTACCAGGTGTTCACCATATGAATGATTTTTATCTCTATGTATGGGATGTGTATTGAAATATGAAATCTTGTGGTCTATTATTATGATTTGATATATAGGTTAAACCTATAACTCACCAACATTTTTGTTGACGTTTTAAGCATGTTTATTCTCAGGTGATTATTAAGAGCTTCCGCTGTCGCATACTTAAATAAGGACGAGATTTGGAGTCCATGCTTGTATGATATTGTGTAAAAACTGCATTCAAGAAACTTATTTTGTTGTAACATATTTGTATTATAAACCATTATGTAATGGTCGTGTGTAAACATGATATTTTAGATTATCATCATTTGATAATCTACGTAAAGCTTTTTAAACCTTTATTGATGAAATAAAGGTTATGGTTTGTTTTAAAATGAATGCAGTCTTTGAAAAATGTCTCATATAGAGGTCAAAACCTCGCAACGAAATCAATTAATATGGAACGTTTTTAATCATTAAGAACGGGACATTTCAGTTGGTATCCGAGCGTTGGTCTTAGAGAACCAGAATTTTGCATTAGTGTGTCTTATCGAGTTTGTTAGGATGCATTAGTGAGTCTGGACTTCGACCGTGTTTACTTGAAAAATGATTGCTTAACAAATTTTGTTGGAAACTATATATTTTTTTAACATGTGAATATTATGTGATATATTAATCTCTTAACGTGTTTGATATTATGTGATAGATGTCTACCTCTAGAACAAGTCCCATTGACTCACCTAATAATAATGAAGAGTCAAATGTAAATTGGAATGATTCGTGGACTGATTCACAAGTTCCCGAAGAAGAACCGGAAGAAGAATCAGAACCGGAAGAGGAGGAACCGGAGGAGGAAATAGAACCGGTGGGGGAAATAATAAAATGGTTAGGTAAAAGAAAATCCTCAACCAACCGACCAAGGTTAATTATGGTCAATGGTGTTTCCGCCAAGGAAGCAAAATATTGGGAAGATTACCAATTCTCCGATGAATCGGATTCCGACGAGAATTCCGATGATGTTATAGAAATTACCCCAACTGAATTTAAAAAGGCAAAAGAAAATAATAAGGGAAAGTGCATAAAAATAGAGAAATCTAATTCCAACCCCGATGAACTTTATATGTATCGTCAACCCCCGAAGCCCTTAAGTTGTAACAATGACTCGGGAACCTCTAAACCACCGGGTTTTTCTAAACCAATGTGGAAAACGACGGCTCGTATTAGGGGAACATCATATATCCCTAGAAACTTGGCAAAACGAACCAAAACCGAAGAAGAAGAAACGAGCGAGTCGGAATAAGATAGTTGTATTCGTGTGGTGTAATATATGTAATATAGTGTGCTTATGCTTTATGATATATGTAAAAATTGCTTGTATTAATAAGTATTTTTTTATGAATCTAACTCTTGTCTATTTTACAGTATAAAAACACAAAATGGATAGACAACCCAATATTTTAAGAGACCTACCCGGAGACATGATTGATGAAATCTTGTCTAGAGTCGGTCAGAATTCCTCGGCACAACTATTTAAGGCGAGATCAGTTTGTAAGATATTCGAAGAACGTTGCAAGAATTCCTTAGTTTATAAAAGGCTTTCGTTCGAAAGATGGGGGATATCACATTGGGAAATCTATAAGTTACGATGTGTTTACATTGACGCATATATTGCGGGGAACCCAAATGCTATTTTACGCAACGGGTTAAGAAATTATTTTGACTCAATATATCCGAATATAGGACTTCGTGATTTAGAAAAAGTGGCTAACATGCAACATAAAGAAGCATGTTATGCTTACGGCTTAGTAATGTTCGCTTCTCACCAAAGTGAGAAAAAGAACATCAGGTTACAACTATTAAACAAAACGTTCCCACAAGTGACGGAGTCGGTAATTGGGGTAAGAAATAAGGTTTTTAGGTTATTACGAGACTGTTGGTCATTACGTAACCCTCGTCCCTTTGATGATGTTACAACACGCTGTTTTATCAACGGCCATAACGGTTATGTTCCACAAGACCAAGGATGGGAAGTAGTCCTAGTAAAACCAGAATGCATGACTTGTTTCTGGACGTATGAATTATGTGTCTTTATTGCCTTTGCTGAACGACTTGTGTACTAGCTAGAATTATCTTCACAACTATCTTGTATCAAAGTTATTGTGTGCTATATTTCATGCTTTATGTAAAATAAGCGGTATTGTAAGTTTGTAAAATATTGTATATAAGTTTGAACGCGAAATATTATTATAATCAGTTTTTCATATAGAATTGTAGTAGTTAAATTGTATATTAGCTACTAAGTATGAACTTAACGGGTAGGTACTACCCGAATTTAAACTTATAAAACGCTAATATGAAGAAAAAGCTTTTATAAATGAGTTCATATTATGCTACGAAATACTATTAACTACTCTTAATATTCTGTATGATTAACTTGTTCCATTTGACTATTTTGAAGGAAATGGCACCGACTACTCGACACACCGTGAATATGAATGAAGAGGAATTCCGTACTTTTCTAGCTTCAAACATAGCCACAGTACAGGCTGCGCTACATACCAACAATAACCTTGGATCTAGCAGTACAGGAAATCGTGTAGGATGCACCTACAAAGAATTCACTGCCTGCAAACCTTTGGAATTTGATGGAACCGAAGGACCGATCGGATTGAAACGGTGGACCGAGAAGGTCGAATTGGTGTTTGCCATAAGTAAGTGTACTGAAGAGGACAAAGTGAAGTACGCTACGCATACCTTCACAGGTTCTGCGTTAACATGGTGGAATACCTATCTAGAGCAAGTGGGACAAGACGATGCGTACGCACTACCGTGATCAGCATTCAAGCACTTGATGAACGAGAAGTACCATCCCAGAACCGAGGTCAATAAGCTCAAGATAGAACTTAGAGAGTTACGAACCTAAGGATTTGATATTACCACGTACGAAAGACGATTCACAGAATTGTGCCTATTGTGTCTGGGAGCGTTCGAAGATGAGGAAGAGAAGATCGACGCGTTTGTGAAAGGATTACCGGAAAGAATCCAAGAAGATATAAGTTCACACGAGCCCGCCTCCATACAACAGGCATGTAGAATGGCTCACAAACTAGTGAACCAGATTGAGGAAAGAATTAAAGAACAGACGGCTGAAGAGGCCAATGTGAAGCAAGTCAAAAGAAAGTGGGAGGAAAACGGTGATAAGAATCACCAATACAACAACAACAGCAATTACAATAATAATCGCAACAATTATCCCAACAATCGCAACATCAATCGCAACTACAACAAACGGCCTAACAACAACAACAACAACAACAACAACAACAACAACAACAACAACAACTACAACAACAACTACAACAATCATCCCAACAACAATAACAACCGCAACAACAACAACAATCAGAAGCAGCTATGCCAAAGGTGTGAAAAGTATCACTCGGGGTTCTGCACCAAATTTTGCAACAAGTGTAAAAGAAATGGTCATAGCGCGGCGAAGTGTGAGGTCTACGGACCAGGGGTTAACAGAACGAAAGGAACAAATGGTGTCAGAACGAGTAATGGCGGAGCAAGTAGTGTCGGAGCAAGTTATGCCAATGTAGTTTGTTATAAATGTGGAAAACCGGGCCACATTATTAGAAATTGCCCGAACCAGGAGAACACGAATGGACAAGGCCGCGGAAGAGTTTTCAATATTAATGCGGCAGAGGCACAAGAAGACCCGGAGCTTGTTACGGGTACGTTTCTTATTGACAATAAATCTGCTTATGTTTTATTTGATTCGGGTGCGGATAGAAGCTATATGAGTAGAGATTTTTGTGCTAAATTAAGTTGTCCATTGACGCCGTTGGATAGTAAATTTTTACTCGAATTAGCAAACGGTAAATTAATTTCAGCAGATAATATATGCCGGAATCGAGAAATTAAACTGGGTAGCGAAATATTTAAGATTGATTTGATACCAGTAGAGTTAGGGAGTTTTGATGTAATAGTTGGCATGGACTGGCTGAAGAAGGTGAAAGCAGAGATCGTATGTTATAAAAATGCAATTCGCATTGTACGAGAAGAAGGAGAACCCTTAATGGTGTACGGAGAAAAGGGCAACATGAAGCTACATCTTATTAGTAATTTGAAGGCACAAAAACTAATAAGAAAAGGTTGCTATGCTGTTCTAGCACACGTCGAGAAAGTACAAACTGAAGAAAAGAGCATCAATGATGTTTCCGTAGCAAAAGAATTTCCCGATGTATTTTCGAAAGAATTACCGGGACTACCTCCACATCGATCTGTTGAATTTCAAATAGATCTTGTACCAGGAGCTGCACCAATAGCTCGTGCTCCTTATAGACTCTCACCCAGCGAGATGAAAGAACTGCAAAGACAACTGCAAGAACTATTAGAACGTGATTTTATTCGACCAAGCACATCACCGTGGGGAGCTCCTGTTTTGTTTGTCAAGAAGAAAGATGGTACATTCAGGTTGTGTATCGACTACCGAGAGTTGAACAAACTTACCATCAAGAACCGATACCCACTACCGAGAATCGACGACTTATTTGATCAACTACAAGGCTCGTCTGTTTATTCAAAGATTGTCTTACGTTCCGGGTATCATCAAATGTGGGTGAAAGAAGATGATATTCCAAAGACTGCTTTCAGAACACGTTATGGTCATTACGAGTTTATGGTCATGCCGTTTGGTTTAACTAATGCACCAGCTGTGTTCATGGACCTTATGAACCGAGTGTGTGGGCCATATCTTGACAAGTTTGTCATTGTTTTCATCGATGACATACTTATTTACTCAAAGAATGATCAAGAGCACGAAGAACATTTGAGAAAAGTGCTAGAAGTATTGAGGAAAGAAAAATTATACGCTAAGTTTTCAAAGTGTGCATTTTGGTTGGAAGAAGTTCAGTTCCTCGGTCACATAGTGAACAAAGAAGGTATCCAGGTGGACCCGACAAAGATCGAAACCGTTGAAAAGTGGGAAACCCCAAAAACTCCGAAGCATATACATCAATTTTTAGGATTGGCTGGTTACTACAGAAGATTCATCCAAGATTTCTCCAAAATAGCAAAACCCTTGACTGCATTAACGCATAAAGGGAAGAAATTTGAATGGAAGGATGAACAAGAGAAGGCGTTTCAATTATTGAAGAAAAAGCTAACTACGGCACCTATATTGTCATTGCCTGAAGGGAATGATGATTTTGTGATTTATTGTGACGCATCAAAGCAAGGTCTCGGTTGTGTATTAATGCAACGGACGAAGGTGATTGCTTATGCGTCTAGACAATTGAAGATTCACGAGAAAAATTATATGACGCATGATTTGGAATTAGGCGCGGTTGTTTTTGCATTAAAGACTTGGAGGCACTACTTATATGGGGTCAAAAGTATTATATATCCGACCACAAAAGTCTTCAACACATATTTAATCAGAAACAACTGAATATGAGGCAGCGTAGGTGGATTGAATTGTTGAATGATTACGACTTTGAGATTCGTTACCACCCGGGGAAGGCAAATGTGGTAGCCGACGCCTTGAGTAGAAAGGACAGAGAACCCATTCGAGTAAAATCTATGAGTATAATGATTCACACTAACCTTACTACTCAAATAAAGGAGGCGCAACAAGGAGTTTTAAAAGAGGAAAATTTAAAGGATGAAATACCCAAAGGATCGGAAAAGCATCTTAATATTCGGGAAGACAGAACCCGGTATAGGGCTGAAAGAATTTGGGTACCAAAATTTGAAGATATGAGAGAAATGGTACTTAGAGAAGCTCATAAAACCAGATACTCAATACATCCTGGAACGGGGAAGATGTACAAGGATCTTAAGAAACATTTTTGGTGGCCAGGTATGAAAGCCGATATTGCTAAATATGTAGGAGAATGTTTGACGTGTTCTAAGGTCAAAGCTGAACATCAGAAACCATCAGGTCTACTACAACAACCTGAAATCCCGGAATGGAAATGGGAAAACATACCATGGATTTCATTACTAAATTGCCAAGGACTGCAAGTGGTTATGATACTATTTGGGTAATAGTTGATCGTCTCACCAAGTCAGCACACTTCCTGCCAATAAGAGAAGATGACAAGATGGAGAAGTTAGCACGACTGTATTTGAAGGAAGTCGTCTCCAGACATGGAATACCAATCTCTATTATCTCTGATAGGGATGGCAGATTTATTTCAAGATTCTGGCAGACATTACAGCAAGCATTGGGAACTCGTCTAGACATGAGTACTGCCTATCATCCACAAACTGATGGGCAGAGCGAAAGGACGATACAAACACTTGAAGACATGCTACGAGCTTGTGTTATTAATTTCGGAAACAGTTGGGATCGACATCTACCGTTAGCAGAATTTTCCTACAACAACAGCTACCATTCAAGCATTGAGATGGCGCCGTTTGAAGCACTTTATGGTAGAAAGTGCAGGTCTCTGATTTGTTGGAGTGAAGTGGGGGATAGACAGATTACGGGTCCGGAGATAATACAAGAAACTACCGAGAAAATCATCCAAATTTAACAAAGATTGAAAACCGCCCAGAGTCGACAAAAGAGCTACGCGGACAGTAAAAGAAAAGATATAGAGTTTGAAATTGGAAAAATGGTCATGCTTAAGGTTTCACCTTGGAAAGGCGTTGTTCAATTTAGTAAACGGGGGAAACTAAACCCAAGGTACATTGGACCATTCAAGATTATAGATCGTGTCGGACCAGTAGCTTACCAACTGGAGCTACCTCAACAACTCGCGGCTGTACATAACACTTTCCACGTCTCAAATTTGAAGAAATGTTTTGCTAAAGAAGATCTCACTATTCTGTTGGACGAAATCCAAATCAATGAAAAACTTCAATTCATTGAAGAACCCGTCGAAATAATGGATCGTGAGGTTAAGAGACTTAAACAAAACAAGATACCGATTGTTAAGGTTTGATGGAATGCTCATAGAGGACCCGAATTCACCTGGGAGCATGAAAATCAGATGAAGAAGAAATACCCGCATTTATTTCCAGAAGATACGTCAACACCTCCAACTGCTTAAAATTTCGGGACGAAATTTATTTAACGGGTAGGTACTGTAGTGACCCGAACTTTTCCATGTTTATATATATATTAAATGAAATTGTTATTTACATGATTAAGCGTTTCCAACATGTTAAGCAATCAATCTTGTTAAGACTTGATTAATTGAAATATGTTTCATATAGACAATTGACCACCCAAGTTGACCGGTGATTCACGAATGTTAAAACTTGTAAAAACTATACGATGACATATATATGGTTATATATATAGTTAACATGATTTTATTATAAGTATGTATCTCATTAGGTATTTTAACAATGAGTTATATACATAAAAATGAGACTATTAATTTAAGAAACTCGAAAACGATATATATAACGATTATCGTTATAACAACGTCTTACTAGGTACATATGAATCATATTAAGATATTGATACACTTGGTTAATTATGTTAAATGATAAGTAAATATATTATTAAGTGTATTAACAATGAAATACATATGTAAAAATAAGACTACTAACTTAATGATTTCGAAACGAGACATATATGTAACGATTATCGTTGTAACGACATTTAACTGTATATATATCATACTAAGATATATTATATATCATAATATCATGATAATATAACAATTTAACATCTCATTTATTATAATAAACAATGGGTTAACAACATTCAACAAGATCGTTAACCTAAAGGTTTCAAAACAACATTTACATGTAACGACTAACGATGACTTAACGACTCAGTTAAAATGTATATACATGCAGTGTTTTAATATGTATTCATACACTTTTGAAAGACTTCAAGACACTTATCAAAATACTTCTACTTAACAAAAATGCTTACAATTACATCCTCGTTCAGTTTCATCAACAATTCTACTCGTATGCACCCGTATTCGTACTTGTACAATACACAGCTTTTATATGTATGTACTATTGATATATACACTCCAATGATCAGCTCTTAGCAGCCCATGTGAGTCACCTAACACATGTGGGAACCATCATTTGGCAACTAGCATGAAATATCTCATAAAATTACAAAAATATGAGTAATCATTCATGACTTATTTACATGAAAACAAAATTACATATCCTTTATATCTAATCCATACACCAACGACCAAAAACACCTACAAACACTTTCATTCTTCAATTTTCTTCATCTAATTGATCTCTCTCAAGTTCTATCTTCAAGTTCTAAGTGTTCTTCATAAATTCCAAAAGTTCTAGTTTCATAAAATCAAGAATACGTCCAAGATTGCAAGTTTACTTCCAAATTTTCTAAATCCATTCCAAATAATCATCCAAGATCAAGAAACCTTTGTTACTTACAGTAGGTTATCTTTCTAATACAAGGTAATAATTATATTCAAACTTTAATTCAATTTCTATAACTATAACAATTTTATTTCGAGTGGAAATCTTACTTGAAATTGTTTTCGTGTCATGATTCTGCTTCAAGAACTTTCAAGCCATCCAAGGATCCTTTGAAGCTAGATCTATTTTTCTCATTTCCAGTAGGTTTATCCAAGGAACTTGAGGTAGTAATGATGTTCATAACATCATTCGATTCATACATATAAAGCTATCTTATTCGAAGGTTTAAACTTGTAATCACTAGAACATAGTTTAGTTAATTCTAAACTTGTTCGCAAATAAAAGTTAATCCTTCTAACTTGACTTTTAAAATCAACTAAACACATGTTCTATATCTATATGATATGCTAACTTAATGATTTAAAACCTGGAAACACGAAAAACACCGTAAAACCGGATTTACGCCGTCGTAGTAACACCGCGGGCTGTTTTGGGTTAGTTAATTAAAAACTATGATAAACTTTGACTTAAAAGTTGTTATTCTGGGAAAATAATTTTTATTATGAACATGAAACTATATCCAAAAATTATGGTTAAACTCAAAGTGGAAGTATGTTTTCTAAAATGGTCATCTAGACGTCGTTCTTTCGACTGAAATGACTACCTTTACAAAAACGACTTGTAACTTATTTTTTCGACTATAAACCTATAATTTTTCTGTTTACATTCATAAAATAGAGTTCAATATGAAACCATAGCAATTTGATTCACTCAAAACGGATTTAAAATGAAGAAGTTATGGGTAAAACAAGATTGGATAATTTTTCTCATTTTAGCTACGTGAAAATTGGTAACAAATCTATTCCAACCATAACTTAATCAACTTGTATTTTATATTATGTAATCTTGATATACCATAGACACGTATACAATGTTTCGACCTATCATGTCGACACATCTATATATATTTCGGAACAACCATAGACACTCTATATGTGAATGTTGGAGTTAGCTATACAGGGTTGAGGTTGATTCCAAAATATATATAGTTTGAGTTGTGATCAATACTGAGATACGTATACACTGGGTCGTGGATTGATTCAAGATAATATTTATCGATTTATTTCTGTACATCTAACTGTGGACAACTAGTTGTAGGTTACTAACGAGGACAGCTGACTTAATAAACTTAAAACATCAAAATATATTAAAAGTGTTGTAAATATATTTTGAACATACTTTGATATATATGTATATATTGTTATAGGTTCGCGAATCAACCAGTGGCCAAGTCTTACTTCCCGACGAAGTAAAAATCTGTGAAAGTGAGTTATAGTCCCACTTTTAAAATCTAATATTTTTGGGATGAGAATACATGCAGGTTTTATAAATGATTTACAAAATAGACACAAGTACGTGAAACTACATTCTATGATTGAATTATCGAAATCGAATATGCTCCTTTTTATTAAGTCTGGTAATCTAAGAATTAGGGAACAGACACCCTAATTGACGCGAATCCTAAAGATAGATCTATTGGGCCTAACAAACCCCATCCAAAGTACCGGATGCTTTAGTACTTCGAAATTTATATCATATCCGAAGGGTGTCCCGGAATGATGGGGATATTCTTATATATGCATCTTGTTAATGTCGGTTACCAGATGTTCACCATATGAATGATTTTTATCTCTATGTATGGGATGTGTATTGAAATATGAAATCTTGTGGTCTATTATTATGATTTGATATATAGGTTAAACCTATAACTCACCAACATTTTTGTTGATGTTTTAAGCATGTTTATTCTCAGGTGATTATTAAGAGCTTCTGCTGTCGCATACTTAAATAAGGACGAGATTTGGAGTCCATGCTTGTATGATATTGTGTAAAAACTGCATTCAAGAAACTTATTTTGTTGTAACATATTTGTATTGTAAACCATTATGTAATGGTCGTGTGTAAACATGATATTTTAGATTATCATTATTTGATAATCTACGTAAAGCTTTTTAAACCTTTATTGATGAAATAAAGGTTATGGTTTGTTTTAAAATGAATGCAGTCTTTGAAAAATGTCTCATATAGAGGTCAAAACCTCGCAACGAAATCAATTAATATGGAACGTTTTTAATCATTAAGAACGGGACATTTCATTTATAATGGTTAGTTTCAAAAATTTAGAATTTGATATATATATATATATATATATATATATATATATATATATATATATATATATATATATATATATATATATATATATATCAGATATATATAAAAATAGTCTTATACATATAAATATACTGATATATACATAAAATCAGTATTTATATTGTATTAATAATTAATAATACAATTATACGTATATATGCAGATAATGAACCAATTTCGATTTTCCCATCCCTATCAACTTTATCAAAATTTTATTTCCATTTCGAGGATCTGTATCCAGTCGATATCAATTCCTGAAACAAATAATTTTTTTAGAAAAATCGTACTCCACTTGTTTATTTTTTTTTATTTTTTTCTATACGATAGATACTTTCTGTCAATAAATTTTGCTATAAAACACATTCAATTCCTGTTGTCTAATGAAACGAAGTGAATTACATTATCAACCAACAATTATCATTACTCCTTACAGCTTTTATTCGAATTAATTCATCAAAAATAACCAAGAAACAGCTCGTCCCCTGTTCTTGTTCTTATTTTTCCAAAAGCTCGATTTTTTAACAAACTTCAAAATGTATTAATGCCAAGTTGTTAGGAACCGTGTCTTTAAACTATCTGCAAGATTTCAATTATCAATTTTCAAAATCAAGGACGAATTTTGAGGTCAAAGTGTTGATTTTAAAAAGTCAAACAACGTTCTTCAATTAAATTCGTGCTCAAGGTAATGTTTTCAATTAAATTAATGATTGGTAAAGTTTTTAGGAGCAATTTGAAGCATAGTTTGTGTTATAATCGCTGTCTATAACTTCCTAGAAATCAAAAATCAAATTTATGTTCATCGTTTTATTTTTTCGTTCAGCTACTATTTTCTTTATTTATTTATTTAAAAACTTGGACATCACAACTGGATTGTAATCAATCCTATTTCAGTTATTTATCATAAAACTAAACAATTGATTCAATAAAAGTTTGGAATGGATTCTGGGTCGATTTATATTTGGAATAAGGAAGTGGAAACAGAATAAACAGGTTTAAATATAAACGGGTGTCGTTTCAAATCAGATATGTAGCACAGAAGAATGGTTATGAGTGTTAGTGGTGAGTGGAAGGTCACGGGTTCGAGCCCGGTTGGGTGCATTTTTTTAAGGGGCTTATTAAAGGTTCGTGAATCCGAGGCCAACTCTGCATTGTTCAGTATCGTCGTATGAATATTTTTACTACAAAATATTGTAGAGTGAGTTTCATTACTCCCTTTTTAAATGCTTTTGCAATATATATTTTTGGGACTGAGAATACATGCGCTGTTTTATATATGTTTTAGGAAATAGACACAAGTAATCGAAATTACATTCTATGGTTGGATTACTATACCGAATATTGCCCCTTCAAGTCTGGTAACCTAAGAATTAGGGAAATGGCCCCTAATTGACGCGAATCCTAAAGATAGATCTATGGGCCTAACAAACCCCATTCTGGAATTTAGAATGCTTTAGTACTTCGATTTAAATGGTGATTGCGATTGCCAATCATATAGAGGTCAAGTACCTCGCGATGTAATCATATGTTATTGTATTCGTCCTTATGGATTATGATAGGTTATCTCATGTGGTATCAGAATGGTGGTCTTAGCGAACCAGGTCTTGCATTAGTGTGTCTAACTAGTAGTTGTTAGGATGCATTAATGAGTCTGGACTTCGACCGTGTCTGCATGTCAAAAGTTTTGCTTATCATTTCTAGTCGGAAATTATCTGCTTATCATCCTTAGGAAATTACCTGCTTATCATTCTTAGGGAATCACTTGCTTATCATTCTTAGTCTAGACACATCTTACTGCATTGATTGCATGAATAGTGTATAGACAAAATTCATATCTCAGCATATCTATTACTGTAAACTTTGCCTGACATATTCCGTAGATTCCTAATTTATGGGATTTTATTATGCATATGCAAATTATGTATTGCAGGGTACTAATCTACATCCTATAATCTATTTCTTATCAAAAATCTTTCATTTGATCGTACGAGATGAATCCCTCAACCAGTTCGAGTCCCTCAGATTCCGATAGCTATTTCGATATGGATTTCCACTCGAGCTCTGAAAGCATTGTAACTGGAATGGATCAACCAATCAGTCATCACCAATTCTGGATGAATTGGGGATGGGTTCGTAGCCTACTTAATCATTGGAGACAAGAAAAAGGTGATCCCTTCCATCCACCATATTTCCCACTTGGCAATGAACTTGAAGCACTTACCGACGAACCTATTCGTAATACCATTTTCTCTCTCATTTCCAGAGTATCCCATCACGATTATATACTATCTCATATTCTAGATATTATTCATCCACTCGTCCAAACCGACAATCATCTCGATGTAATAGAAGAAGTCAACGAGCTTCGCGCTCGGGTAGTGACTTTGGAGAATATGGTGCAAAGATTACAAGCACCAGCAGCAACACCGGAAGCAACAGTACCACCAACACCACCACCAACAGCAACATTCGCATCCCACACCTCGACATCACAATCTGTACCTCGAGCATCAACATCGTACTTACCATAGATACCAAGGAGTACCAATAAGAATCATCGATGAAGTATTGATTCATAACTTCATTGAAGAACTATTAGGCGGCGATTATGTAATCTCTAAAGTCTTAGAGATTATTTATTTTAGCTCAAACTAAAAAGCAAATGAGATTAATATCATATTAACTCATAAATCCATGATTACATCTGAAGAAAATATACATGTATATATGTTTTCATAAGGATTGTAATTAAAAATTCTTTTGTACAAACTGTTAATGGTGAAAATATTTTAACGGGTAGGTAATACCCGAGGAATATTTAGATTTCACATTAATAAGTTACACTGTACATTCTTCGAATCTGATTCAACAGTCATTTACTATCCTACTTACATCCACCGATATACATATTCGTTCACCATAGAATAACCATTTTCATTCAACTTCATATTTGGATTTTGACTTATCAGAATCCAACAAGTGGCATAATGAAGAAAACATTGGATAATATAAAATTTGTTAGAAACAAACAAATTAACTATGAGAAATTCTGTTAAGAATCCACGCTAACAAAGTCCTAGCTAACTGTTAATTCCTTATTACATTTATCGCAATTTATTATTCGCAATTTTAATTCTCGCAATTTTATTTATCGTCATTTAATTTCTGTTATTTATTTTACGCACTTTAAATATCGTTGTATAAATCGGGACACGTATACAAGGTTTTGACATATCATATCGACGCATCTATATATATTATTTAGAATAACCATAGACACTCTATATGCAGTAATGCTTGAGTTAGCTATACAGGGATGAGGTTGATTCTATAATAATATATATACTTTGAGTTATGATCAAGTCTGAGACAGGTACACGGGTCACGATACGTATTAATTAATTCGAATATTATAAACTGTATATGAATTAATGAATTAGAACTGTGGACTGCTAACTGTGGACTACCAATATTGGACAATTAAAATAAATTAAAAATATTGATTATAACATATGAAACTAAACATCTCTTCAAGTTTTCCACTTGATTTCATCTTAACCTCATTTGTATCTTGACAATTACAATCTGCGTTCAAACCTTTCATGATTCTTGAGAACACCTCAATCAAGAGGATGAACCAACCGCACTTCATATACAGAAGAAAAGATTGATGCATATAGTTATGCACCTAAAAACACTCGGAACCTGAGTAAACATTTAACACTTGTCTGTGCTAGCTCATTTGGCATTGTTATTACCGAAAATAACATTGCAACTCTTTTTCAAATTAGCCAATTTAGTCACAGCTTCAGCAAATCAACTTTGACTTCCATTCAAATTAGCCTTATTATAACCTCGATATATAAGTTTGCCTATCGTCATCCTTACCGGGGAACCGTTTATATTCCACCACATTAGCAGTAAACTTACCAGCAACTTCAATAAATTTGGATTTTCTGAAAAATCGTCATATTCATTGAAACCCCATCGTGTATTCATTTATACCCTGTAACAATAATTGACATACCAATTATCGAGAATCAGCAATCAGTATTTCGAATCAGGTAGCATTTCTACATCAATAGTTATATGTATACATATAACAATTATCTCTTAGAATTACGATCTTCAATTCTGAAATTTTGAAAAAAAACACCCAGCCTATGAATCAATACATTGAACTTTGAAAAAGCTGAATGAAGCATCAGAAACTGTAGGAAACCGTAAATGACCTTAATCGTCGGAAGTTTGGTGATAAAGAATAGTATATTGGAAAAGCTCAGAAAAGTTTGAACTGGAAAACGGATTGAGCTAACCACGAAGGAGACCAAGGATAAATACAAGGACCATACCCTATATTCAAAGAATCCAGGTAATTCTGGATCCGATGAAATCTTTAGAGAATATCTTGCTCCGAAGTCATGTAAAAATCTTACGAAAAATTTTTCTTAATCAACCTTCGAACTTGGAAATTCCAAAATATCATCATAAATATCTTCAATATTTCTGAGGATATTTTCATAAATATTCTCGTCTGAAATTATATACCTCTTCGTGCTTCCTATGTTTCATTATATTGGAAACTTCTGTAAAATTTAAGTTTAATTTATGAATGAATTCTAGAGAAATGTAAAGAAATTGATGCATGAATTAGTATAATATAATGACATTTGATCAACGTGATTATATTACAGTAAGTCATGCTGATTTTCTAATGGAACGTGATGATTCACAGATCATAACATCATCATGTGCCATGTTACATAACTCTTTCATTCTGCTTAACTTCTGAACATATCAAGAAAATATATTCTTGATAGTTCTATTCTCAGATATTCTGGTAATTTGACAAATCAAATCGTGCTATTACAATTTCTTTCTTAGAACATTAACTATGTTCATTCCAAATTTCATATCTACAAATTCTGGGCCATTATTCGCTTGATTTGAAGCCGGGAAGAGAAAATAAGAGCATGGAGCTCCGAAATATAAAAAGAAATATAAAGCTAAAAAAAATACAGAAATTACAAACCGTGTATATCAATGTTTATTGCAACATAAAGACACGGGAGAATTAAAAACACTATAACCCCAAGGGTGAAGTAGAAGATAACAGATTCCTCCGGTGAAAGTTGGAAAAGGAGAATGATTGTGGCGATAGTCAGGATAAGGACAAGGATCAAAACTGAATTAAGCATTTTCACAATCTTTTGAATTTGGGAATTGAGTATAGGAATGGTAAAGGTAATGGAACGGAAGAAGTTAATTTATAGTGAATTATCTGATAAAGAAATCAAGGCAGATCTCCGTATTTAATTATAGAGATCTTAATTTCCTTATTCGCCGAAGAATCAAATCTTTTAGATTTCGAAGATTTTCTTTAAATCCCTTGAATTTCGGAATTCAACCAAGACAACGTCAAAAGTTAAGACGCACCTTATTTTCTAAATTCAACCATGACTAGTCAAAAGTTATGATGAAACATGTATTTCTCATTTCGCTATTTAGTGATAGCTTCACTCGTACTCTTCGAGTAATCGAATTATCTTATCCATATTACTCAACAGTAATAAAATTCTATTTATCAGCTCATATGAGTCATGAAAACATACTTATTGTCAGCTATGATGATTTCACTCAAATTTCGGGACAAAATTTCTTTAACGGGTAGTTACTGTGACTACCCGAAAATTTTCGACCAAATTTAAACTTAATCTTTATATGTTCCGACACGATAAGCAAAGTCTGTATTGTTGAAATCTCAAAAATTTTGAACTGTGTTCATGTAATCAATTACCCTTTGACTGTGCTCGACGATTCACGTACAATTTGTGTGTAAATAAATATGTAAATATAAATACATAAGAAATATTAAAAAATAAATACTAAATAAATACTAAAGATTCAATATATCATATTATTGGCAAAAATGATATAATTGAAATTGTAACATATTAAATGCAATTATAATTTTAAGTGTAAATGCTATATTAATATTATTATCATTACTTTCATTATTATTAATAATATTAATATTAATATTTGTATCATCACTATATATATATATATATATATATATATATATATATATATATATATATATATATATATATATATATATATATATATATATATATATATATATATATATATATATATATATATATATATATATATGAATGTAGATAAGCATAAATGGTTATATTATTGTTAATATTATTATTATCAGTAAAGTTAACTAATAATATTATTAGTACCATTAATAATAAAACCATTTTTATTAGCATTATTAAAGTTGATGTTAGATATATTATTAATATTATTATCATTATTGTTAGTATTAATATTATCATATTATCATCTTTATCAACAAAATTATTATTATTATTATTAATATTATTATTAATATTATTATTAATTATTAATAGTAATTAATATATTTATAATGGTTAGTTTCAAAAATTTAGAATTTGATTATATATATATATATATATATATATATATATATATATATATATATATATATATATATATATATCAGATATATATAAAAATAGTCTTATACATATAAATATACTGATATATACATAAAATCAGTATTTATATTGTATTAATAATTAATAACACAATTATACGTATATATGCAGATAATGAACCAATTTCGATTTTCCCATCCCTATCAACTTTATCAAAATTTTATTTCCATGTCGAGGATTTGTATCCAGTCGATATCAATTCCGGAAACAAACAAATTTTGTTAGAAAATTCGTACTCCACTTGTTTATTTTTTTTATTTTTTTCTGTACGATAGATACTTTATGTCAATAAATTTTGCTATAAAACACATTCAATTCCTGTTGTCTAATGAAACGAAGTGAATTACATTATCAACCAACAATTATCATTACTCCTTACAACTTTTATTTGAATTAATTCATCAAAAATAACCAAGAAACAGCTCGTCCCCTGTTCTTGTTCTTATTTTTCCAAAAGCTCGATTTTTTTAATAAACTTCAAAATGTATTAATACCAAGTTGTTAGGAACCGTGTCTTTAAACTATCTGCAAGATTTCAATTATCAATTTTCAAAATCAAGGACGAATTTTGAGGTAAAAGTGTTGATTTTAAAAAGTCAAACAGCGTTCTTCAATTAAATTCGTGCTCAAGGTAATGTTTTCAGTTAAATTAATGATTGGTAAATGTGACGATCGCTCCAAATCTATATGGACGAACACGTCATTCATCGATTCAATTGCGAGGTATTTGACCTCTATATGATACGTTTTGTAAACATTGCATTCTTTTGAAAAAGCACACCATAAATGTATATTTAAATCAAAGGTTTTCGACATCTGATGATTTCTACATATAGACAATCACCGTAATAATAGTTTACAATAGTACTTCCGTTGACAATGCAGTCAAAATAAGATACATGGTGATGATTCGGTGAATGCAACGTTTTCTCGAAAAATATGCCATGTAAGACTCCATGCACATAGCTTGTATAACATATAAGCAAACAGCGGAAGACTTCTAGGGAACCTGAGAATAAACATGCTAACAAGTGTCAACACAAAGGTTGGTGAGTTCATAGTTTTATTGTTTCATATAATCTGTATATAAAGGTGGATCACAAGATTTCAGTTGTTTCATCCAGAAACGTTTATCAATAGATTCTACATAACAGAGCACCCTGGTAACTAAGCTTTAATGTTATAATGATAAATACCCCATTTGTTTTAATACACGCAAACCAACGTGTCCTAAACTCAAATAACACACGTCCGTTAAAAGGCTAGCGCTCTAGCTTGGACGGGGATGTCAAGCCCTATGGATCCATATACTGTTATTCGCGCCCACCAGTCCATATCCTATGTACTGGCAGCTACTAGTTACCAAAGATAAGAGATTTTCGGTTCAAACTCAGTGTAGAATTAAGTATGTACTTGTATCCATTGCGTTTAAAACAAATTGCATGTATTCTCAGCCCAAAAATATATATTGCAAAAGCAATTAAAAAGGGAGCAATGAAACTCACCTTAGCAGCACATAAAGTTGTTCACCGAAATGTGACCGAAACTCGGAATACCAAATAATCGTAGATCTCAACCTAGAGAACATATGTTGGTCAATAAATGTCTATCAAGCTAGGTCAGGTCATAGTGTATCACAATCCTAATGCTCAAGATCGACATATAAAAGTTATCCAAAGTTGTTTCAAAAAGTCATTCTGACTTAATACAATAGTTCGAATGATCATGGCAATCGAATCATTTTAATATTTCACATAGTTTCCCAATTATTGTAAAATTAAACTATAGTTTTTATAAGGCTTTAAAATATGATAAAACAATCAGTTTTGACAATTGTTCAACAAAATGAGACGCACCTTATATAAGGATTCATTTACTCGGTTGGTAATATTCAAAAATCCAATTTATCAATCTTACAAACAAGTTGTTTAAATATTAATTGTAGATTCAAAAGTAATTTTAATTAACGTCAATCATAATTCAGTTGATCATATCTTTTAATCCGTTCATCGAAACTATTCGATATCTAAATGAAAAGTTATTGATTTTTCGCCAGCTTTCCGAAAACATGTATATCATATACATTTTACCAGTAATATATGTATTTAATTCGTGATTTATTATAAACTGTTTAACGACAAAATTTAACATACAAACATGTATAAATATATATACTCGAGCACTAGACATGTATACACTATTAATTTATAAAAGATAAAATATAAATGCTTACGTATCAATATTGTGATTCAATATTTCAGAAAAGTACGTAGATGTAACGGAGATGATAAGCACTAGGTTTAACTTTACGAGCATAACCCTCAAACAATACGCATAACCTCCCTTAGTAATAACCCATAATTTCCTTAGCTTTATCCTATATGAAAACCCATTTTAAAAGTGACACGCTCATGACCTCGTCGTAGTATTTTATGTATAATACTAATTAATAATAATCATAAGATTATTAATAATAATATTATTTTTAATAATAATAATAATAATAATAATAATAATAATAATAATAATATAAATAATAATAATAATAATAATATAAGTAGAGAGGATAGAGAGAAAGATGGATAAATTCGGCCAGAAAACATCGAGCTTTATAGTACTTGGCCTGAAAATCAACCCCATGCGAGTGCATGGGATTTTAGTGCAATTCTCATGCACTTGCATGAGCTCATGCACTTGCATGGGTTTTATGCCTATTTCCCATGCGATCGCATTGCCGTCAGATCCAGCTCATATATTTTTTGTTTTCTTGTTTGTCGACATAATTAAATATAATATATATAATATATATAATTTAAATAATTAATTATATATTATATTAAATTCATGTGCATAGTTGACTTGTAATTTTCATTCCGATGACTCGTACGTTGTCACTCGACTTATGTCCCAGTTCTGGTTTCTCGAACGCATTTTTGTACGCTTAGAAAACTCGCAATTTACGTTTTGTGACTCGTACCTTTGTCAAAATATAGCCTTAAATTATCCATAAACTATACCACTCAAAGTATATCTTAATCTTTCGAGTGTTTTGGTCATTTACTTCTATAAATCATTGTCTCGTTATTTATTAATATAATAATATTTATCAAACGTTTCATAACCAAGTTAATATCTATTCTCAATATTTATAAACACGTTTTAAAATACATATCGCAAGTTATTCATATAATTAATTCTTAACAATTAATATTCTAATTATTGTATGTGTCCAAATTACGTTATTTAAACAAACACTTTATCATTTATTCCGAATACCGTTAAAAAGGAATAATTTCTCAAATCAGTGTGGTACTCACAACAGAGATACGTAATAATATCATAATCATTAAGAGACTTAATAAATATCTTTTAATTCAATCGCTTGGCATTATCTTTTAACTCCGTATTTAAATATATCAATCAGATAATCAAACCAATAAGTTTAATGCACAGTATCATATACTCAACACTTTGTTACGTTTTCAAGTTATAGTATATGTATCTATTTACATATAATTGTTAGCGAATCGTTGAGAACAATTAAATAGTTCAAAATTTTGAGATTCAACTTCATAGACTTTGGTTATCGTGTCGGAAACGTTAATCATACAAGATTAAGTTTAAATTTGATCAGAATTTTCCGGGTCATCACAGTACCTACCCGTTAAAGAAATTTCGTCCTGAAATTTGAGTGAGGTCGTCATGGCTAACAATAAAAATGTTTTCATGACGAATATGAGTCGATAAATAGAGTTTTATCACCGTTGAATAATATGGATAAAACAATCTGATTACTCGAAGCGTATGAGGGAAATTATTGTAATAGAATGAAATGGAGAATAGAGATGCGTCTTATCTCTTGACGTAGTAACGATTGATTTCCGGCATTTAAGGAATAGAAAATCTTCATAATCTAAATAAGATTTGATTCTTCAAAATTTAAGGAAATTAGGATTTTCTTTGATTAAATGCGTAATCTGCCTCGATTGCTATGTCTGATATTTCGCTATAAATTGACCTCTTCCGTTTTATTTATTTTCACCACTCCTATAATCTTCTCCCTTATTTCATACTTCCAAAAGATTGTGAAATGCTTCATCCAGTTCTGATTCTTGATATACTCCTAACCTTCATATCTGTCATCCTTCTCTTTCATTTACCACCGGAGGATTTTATTTACTTTTACTTTTATCTTGGGGTTATAGTGTTATTAATGTTCCCGTGTCTTTACGTTGCAATACGTATTGTTATACACGGGTTGTAAATTTTCAGGGTTGTTATTGGGCTTTATATTCTCCATTATATTTAGGGGCTTCATGTTTCCGTTTTCTCTTCCCGACTTCAAGTCAAGCGAATAATGGTCCAGAATTCGTAGGTATGGAGTTTCGAATGATCATAATATACAAAGTAGAAAGGAAAGGTAATAGCACGATTTGATTTGTTAAATTACCAGAATATCTGGAAAAGACCGAATCATCAAGAAATATATTTTCTTGATATATTTAGAGATTTTATAGAATGAAAGAGTTATGTAACATGGTTCATGATGAGGGTGGGATCTGTGAACCTTTATCACGTTCCATTAGAAACTCAGCATGACTTACTGTAATATAATCACGTTGATCAAGTGTTATTATATTATACTAATTCATGCTTCAGTTCCCAACACTACTTTAAAACATTCATATTTTAAACTTGAAGGTTTCAGAATTTAGAAACTAAAATAGTTTCTTTTATGATGTAATACAGATAGCGCGAAGTGATGAATGATTTCAGATAAGAATAGTTATGAAAATATCTTCAGAAATATTGAGGATATTTATAATGAAAGATATGATGATATCTTAGAATATTTAAGATAAGATGATGATGAAGAATATTATCCGTAAAGGTTTTAGAGTAAGGAGCAAGGTATTTACTAAGGATTTCAGCAGACACTGAATCATTTGGATTCTTTGAAGGCAGGTTCAGTCTTTGTGATTTATCCACAGCCTCCTTCATACTTTGCTCAATCCGTTTTTCAGTTCCAAAACCTTCTCTTTTTCTCAGCTTTACCACCATACTATTCTTTATCATAAAACTTTTGACTGTTAAATTCGTTTACAGTTTTTGCTGCTTCATCAGCATTATTCCAATTTCAGAGAACTAGTTCATAGTTTGGGATGTTTTTCAGAAACTTCACATTCGAAGTATGTAAATCCAGTAGGTAGACGTTATATGTACACATATAACTGTTGGAGTAGACGTGCTGCAAAATTTCAAAATACTGATTGCTAGTTCCCGATAATTCGTATGGCAATTCTCTTTACAAGATGCAGATGAGTAAATGATAGGGTTTCAATGAGTATAAAGATTTTTCAGAAGGTCAAAGATCAATGAAGTTGTTGGTAAATTTACTGCTAATGTGGTGGAACATAAAAGGTTTCCCAGTAACAAAAACGTATATGCCAAAGTTACAAGTTTGAAAGGTCATCGTTGACTGGTTAAATGGTTGATAATACTGGATACTTTGAAAAGGAATTGCAAGGTTATTTTTGGTAAAAACAATACTAAAGGATCTTTCACAGTTTTGAAGTCAAAGTATAGCTTTGAAAGATGTAGAGATCTAAGAATGATTTCACCGGTTCAGAGTTATGACTTGGATTCTGATCCGTCAATATCAGAATATGTAATTGAATTTGTATGAAATGATTGTGCATCACTTGTGAAGATAGTGAGTATAGTTAATGATTTTTGAATCAAAGTTGAAGAATGTATAGTGTAACATATTATTTGTGAACTTATATATTTTTCCCGGGTATTACCTACCCGTTAAAGATTTCACAAGTAATATTTTGTACAAAAGAATTTTTTTTATTACTGTCTCTATGAAAATATATGTATGTATATTTTCTTCAGATGTAATACAGATTTAATGAGTTAATATCATATTAAACTCATTTGATTTTCGGCTTAAATTAGAATTGAATAATCTCTAAAACATTAGAGATTACATAATCTTCGCGGAGTATTTCATTAATGAAATCAATACTTCATTATTTATTCTTATTGATATTCCTTGGTGAAGGATGTTGATGCTTGTGGAATTTTTGTGAACCTTACAAGGCACAGATGATGTTTTCTGGAAAGTTTCGAGTACATAGAAAATAAAAATGTAAAATCAATTATGTAATTGAATAATACACTTGATTTATTATGAAATGGAATTCACTGAGTTGAAACAGAGATTGTAGTTAACGAAGGTTAAGTTGTTAACAAAGGATGTACATCATAGCATATTAGTAATATGAATTTAATCGAGTAATATTTACCCTTTTTCAATTCATACATAATAGCTTAGTACGAAAAGATTTATGATGGTTTTAAAATTTATATATATAAGATATATATATAAATTCTTTAGAGGAATTGAGTTAATACTTCATAACTCATTGATACAATATACTTGTTGTTGACTCGTATGATGTCTACGGTGCTTTCTTGAACTGACGGAGCTTGTGGTGCTACAGGTGTGGTTGGTGTTGGTGATACTCCCTGGTATCTACGGTGTGTATGACGTTGATGTTCGAGGTACAGATCGTGATGTTGAGGCGAGTGATGGTGGTATTGTTGTTGCTGTTGGTACTGCTTGTGGTACCTGTGTAGTAGATGTGAGCCTAGCTTCCAAACCGAACACCGTCATCTCCAGGGTTTCTACTTTACGCTCGAGTCTATGAATTAGTTCTACCCATTCTTCCGTAAGGGTTGTCAATTCTTGATATTTAGTTCGAAGTCTCCTAACTTCTTCCAATAATCCTATCTGATTAGAATTCGGGAGTAGAGGACGAATACTATCTTTAACTACATCGAGTCGACCTTCGAGGCGGAAAATCCTTGCGAAAAGAGTGAAAACGGTGTTGCGAACAGGTTCGCCGGTAAGCGGATCGAGTACTCCGATGTTAGGCAGTAAATTCAGCTCGTGCTATGGAGTACCTTCTTCATTTCTCCATAGGGTAAGTATTTCGAGAACCCATCCCCATTTTCTAAAGAAATCACGGTAGTTGATCGGTCGGTGCGCTCCCGTCACGCTGTCTTCGGAGCTGGAGGAACTTGGTCTATTCGAAGAGGCCATCTTACGTGATCACAGAAAGTTATGAAACGATTCTCGATATGAATTGAGGGTTGAATACTGGATGATATCTCCGTCTTCTCGCATACGTATATATAGTAAAAAGATTCCGTAATTTACGGAGGAAAATTCGAAAAGCGCCAAATAAGATCCACTGTAGTAGATATGATAGGATATGATTTGTCTATACACCGTGTATGCAATAAATGCAAAAACACGTGTCAAGACTTAAGTTTGATAAACAGGTAATTTTCGACAAGAAATGATAAGCAAAACTTTTGACATGCAGACACAGTCGAAGTCCAGACTTACGAATGTATCCTAACAACTTATCAGTTAGACACACTAATGTAAGACCTGGTTCACTAGGACCAACGCTCTGATACCAACTGTGACGATTGCTCTAAATCCATATGGACGAACACGTCATTCATCTATTTCATTGCGAGGTATTTGACCTCTATATGATACGTTTTGTAAACATTGCATTCTTTTGAAAAGGCACACCATAAATGTATATTTAAGTCAAAGGTTTTCGACATCTGATGATTTCTACATATAGACAATCACCGTAATAATAGTTTACAATAGTACTTCCGTTGACAATGCAGTCAAAATAAGATACATGGTGATGATTTGGTGAATGCAACGTTTCCTCGAAAAATATGCCATGTAAGACTCAATGCACATAGCTTTAATTGTATAACATATAAGCAAACAGCGGAAGACTTATAGGGAACCTGAGAATAAACATGCTAACAAGTGTCAACACAAAGGTTGGTGAGTTCATAGTTTTATGATTTCATATAATCTGTATATAAAGGTGGATCACAAGATTTCAGTTGTTTCATCCAGAAACGTTTATCAATAGATTCTACATAACAGAGCACCCTGGTAACTAAGCTTTAACGTTATAATGATAAATACCCCATTCGTTTTAATACATGCAAACCAACGTGTCCTAAACTCAAATAACACACGTCCGTTAAAAGGCTAGCGCTCTAGCTCGGACGGGGATGTCAAGCCCTATGGATCCATATACTGTTATTCGCGCCCACCAGTCCATATCCTATGTACTGGCAGCTACTAGTTACCAAAGCTAAGAGATTTTCGGTTTAAACTCAGTGTAGAATTAAGTACGTACTTGTATCCATTGCGTTTAAAATAAATTGCATGTATTCTCAGCCCAAAAATATATATTGCAAAAGCAATTAAAAAGGGAGCAATGAAACTCACCTTAGCAGCACATAAAGTTGTTCACCGAAATGTGACCGAAACTCGGAATACCAAATAATCGTAGATCTCAACCTAGAGAACATATGTTGGTCAATAAATGTCTATCAAGCTAGGTCAGGTCATAGTGTATCACAATCCTAATGCTCGAGATCGACATACAAAAGTTATCCAAAGTTGTTTCAAAAAGTCATTCTGATTTAATACAATAGTTCGAATGATCATGGCAATCGAATCATTTTAATATTTCACATAGTTTCCCAATTATTGTAAAATTAAACTATAGTTTTTATAGGGCTTTAAAATATGATAAAACAATCAGTTTTGACAATTGTTCAACAAAATGAGACGTACCTTATATAAGGATTCATTTACTCGGTTGGTAATATTCAAAAATCCAATTTATCAATCTTACAAACAAGTTGTTTAAATATTAATTGCAGATTCAAAAGTAATTTTAATTAACGTAAATCATAATTCAGTTGATCATATCTTTTAATCCGTTCATCGAAACTATTCGATATCTAAATGAAAAGTTATTGATTTTTCGCCAGCTTTCCGAAAACATGTATATCATATACCTTTTACCAGTAATATATGTATTTAATTCGTGATTTATTATAAACTGTTTAACGAAAAATTTAACATACAAACATGTATAAATATATATACTCGAGCACTAGACATGTATACACTATTAATTTATAAAAGATAAAATATAAATGCTTACGTATCAATATTGTGATTCAATATTTCAGAAAAGTACGTAGACGTAACGGAGATGATAAACACTAGGTTTGACTTTACGAGCATAACCCTCAAACAATACGCATAACCTCCCTTAGTAATAACCCATAATTTCCTTAGCTTTATCCCGTATGAAAACCCATTTTAAAAGTGACACGCTCATGACCTCGTCGTAGTATTTTACATATAATACTAATTAATAATAATCATAAGATTATTAATAATATTATTATTTTTAATAATAATAATAATAATAATAATAATAATAATAATAATAATAATAATAATAACAATAATAATAATAATAATAATAATATAAATAATAATAATAATAATAATAATATAAGTAGAGAGGATAGAGAGAAAGATGGATAAATTCGGCCAGAAAACATCGAGCTTTATAGTACTTGGCCTGAAAATCAACCCCATGCGAGTGCATGGGATTTTAGTGCAATTCTCATGCACTTGCATGAGCTCATGCACTTGCATGGGTTTTATACCTATTTCCCATGCGATCGCAATGCCGTCAGATCCAGCTCACATATTTTTTGTTTTCTTGTTTGTCGACATAATTAAATATAATATATATAATATATATAATTTAAATAATTAATTATATATTATATTAAATTCATGTGCATAGTTGACTTGTAATTTTCATTCTGATGACTCGTACGTTGTCACTCGACTTATGTCCCGGTTCCGGTTTCTCGAACGCATTTTCGTACGCTTAGAAAGCTCGCAATTTACGTTTTGTGACTCGTACCTTTGTCAAAATATAGCCTTAAATTATCCATAAACTATACCACTCAAAGTATATCTTAATCTTTCGGGTGTTTTGGTCATTTACTTCTATAAATCATTGTCTCATTATTTATTAATATAATAATATTTATCAAACGTTTCATAACCAAGTTAATATCTATTCTCAATATTTATAAACACGTTTTAAAATACATATCGCAAGTTATTCATATAATTAATTCTTAACAATTAATATTCTAATTATTGTATGTGTCCAAATTACGTTATTTAAACAAACACTTTATCATTTATTCCAAATACCGTCAAAAAGGAATAATTTCTTAAATCAGTGTGGTCCTCACAACAGAGACACGTAATAATATCATAATCATTAAGAGACTTAATAAATATCTTTTAATTCAATCGTTTGGCATTATCTTTTAACTCCGTAGTTAAATATATCAATCAGATAATCAAACCAATAAGTTTAATGCACAGTATCATATACTCAACACTTTGTTAAGTTTTCAAGTTATAGAATATGTATCTATTTACATATAATTGTTAGCGAATCGTTGAGAACAATTAAATAGTTCAAAATTTTGAGATTCAACTTCATAGACTTTGCTTATCGTGTCGGAAACGTTAATCATACAAGATTAAGTTTAAATTTGATCAGAATTTTCTGGGTCATCACAGTAAAGTTTTTAGGAGCAATTTGAAGCATAATTTGTGTTATAATCACTGTCTATAACTTCCTAGCAATCAAAAATCAAATTTATGTTCATCGTTTTATTTTTTCGTTCAGCGACTATTTTCTTTATTTATTTATTTAAAAACTTGGACATCACAACTGGATTGTAATCAATCCTATTTCAGTTATTTATCATAAAACTAAACAATTGATTCAATAAAAGTTTGGAATGGATTCTGGGTCGATTTATATTTGGAAGAAGGAAGTGGAAACAGAATAAACAAGTTTAAATATAAACGGGTGTCGTTTCAAATCAGATATGTAGCACAGACGAATGGTTATGAGTGTTAGCGGTGAGCGGGAGGTCACGGGTTCGAGCCCGGTTGGGTGCATTTTTTTAAGGGGCTTATTAAATGTTCGTGAATCCGAGGCCAACTCTGCATTGTTCAGTATCGTCGTATGAATATTTTTACTACAAAATATTGTAGAGTGAGTTTCATTACTCCCTTTTTGTAACGACCCTGGATTTTCCAACGTTTATTTATTAATAATTATTATTATTAATACCAATGATTAAACGAATGTACGTTATTACATTTACATGTTGCCATGATTGCCCGTACTTGACTTTAAATGCCCGAAGCGTCTTTGTGACACACTAAACTTTCACGAATAATATTTTTAGAATATTATTTACATTCATGATTAAGTTTATTAATCATTTTAATTAACTAAGGTTATTGGTTAGTTACTTGGGCTTTAATTGGATTTATTTGTTAATTAATTGAACTTGGGCTTTTATTAGTGTTATGGACTCATGATATTGGGCTTATAAGCCCACCCTACATTTTAAATTGACTAACTAGCCCACTCTTCCATGTAAGTATTACTTTTGAAATGAACTAGTTAGTTTAAGGTAATTGGAATCTAGTTACCACCTTATCCCCATGTAAGCTCTCTTATTATCCAACTTTTAAGACTTTAACTTGCATAATCTAGTAGACAACTCCCTCCCCCTTAGAACCCATTCAAACCGTCGGCATTTGAGGGAGTAAGGGAGGGTTTGGTTTCATTTTTATATTACTTACTCACAAGCATCTTACTTCACTTTCAAACACACACTACTTGCATTTTATTTCTCTCTCACTTTTCTCTCAAAATTGTAAGTAGCAAGAACACTTTCTCCCTTCCTTTCTTTGTCTTAAAACCGTAAACCAACACCCCATTATCATCATCATTTGATTGTTGTTTACTTGTTCATGTTTGTTACTTAATTACATATAGTTGTTTACTTACTTGTTATTATGAATCAAACTCTTTAGTTTGATTCTTCATTTTATCATGCATCTACAAGAACACTCAAGAACATAAACTTACTAGTTTATGATTCTACCCTTATAGTTTTAAAAGATCAAAGTTCATGTGTTGAAAGCATACTTGTGATTCATGAGGTAAACTTTAAAGTTTACTTTCCTTAAAGATCAAGCTTTGGCTTGAATCTTTAAAGTATGAACAACCTTGAACTAGCTACTTGTTTACTTAGTTTACTACTTTATATTATGCATTTAAATTTCATGTTTGTTGGTTCAAATGGTCAAGTATTACAAGTTAGTCTTGATCTCATATTTTCTTGAACACAAGTTAACTTTAAAAGTTCAAGAACATGTAAGTAAGCTTTCTTTAATTATAACTTTGTACACTTATGTTAGATCTAGACTTTTGAGTCTTGGATCTTCAAAATCAAACTAAGAACTATGTTCTACAACTTAAGATCTTGATTTTATAAGTTTATTTTCAAGTTGTAACTTATTATTAGTTTTAAAGTTCATGTATGTGTTAGATCTAAGACTTTGCTGTAACTTTGGTTCATCAAAACACTTGCAACACTTAAGTGAGTTGTGCTTCATGTCTTAGACTTACACTTGGGTTATGATGGTCAAACCTTGGTGAAAATGATGCAAACACATCAACGAGTTATACACTTGAAGCTATATGCATCAAGGATGAGAACCATGATAAGCATCGAGCACCAAGAACCACCGGAACCTACTGACCCTACTGTTCTACTGTTTCTGTGTCTGACCCTTATGACCTGGGCTACTGTAATTATGATTTTCAGATAGCTCTGTTCGAGTAGATAACTTTTTATATAGGACTTGTCTTAATCCGAGTTACGGTTTAGGATTTATGGCCTTCCGATCGTCACTATGTCCATTTAACGTTGTGCTGAAAATTCTGACCTACTCGCACTTAGACCGTCGCCACGGTCAAACGAAGACGAGTTTGCTTCTGTAATTTTTACCACAACTAAAGGACTCATATACGGAGCCATTTCCACTGGTCTCACCTTATTTCAGTAGGTATAGAGGCCGTGGTGACTGACCAAACTCAGCCTTTGTTTTAAACTCTTTTCATGAACGAAACATACTTTACACCTTTTATTTGATGATGAATGATGATGACCCTTAAGACCTTATTTACATACTTTTAAACCTTTTGGGACGATTTACTAACTTAGTACTATTTGACTTAGGTTGAGGACCCGTTTGGACAACCTTCATTACTTGCTTACTTTCCGAGTCATACTTTACCGCTACTTTATCATTGTGAGTTATAGCATTCCCTTTTTACTTTAACTTATTTTGGGAACTGAGAATACATGCGGATTTTATGTTTTACATACTAGGCACGAGTACTTAAACTTATATATGTGTGGGTTATACAACGGCATAAACATTCCCTTTAGCTCGGTAATGTTTAGTCATTGGTTTTTGAACCGGTGAACGCGAATCTTAGATATGGATCCATAGGGTTTGATATCCCCACTCGGGCTAGTAGCGCTAGCATTTAACGAGTGTTTAATACTTCGTATACATACGCACTTGCCAAGTGTACTTTCAGGGGGTATAAACGTTAAGTTAGTTACCAAGTGCCCACGGTTAACATATACTTTATCATACTGTTTTGAAACGCTCTTTGTAGCACTAAAATCTCGTGGCCTACCTTACATACTGTTATACTTAAACTATAGCTCACCAACCTTTGTGTTGACGTTTTTAAGCATGTTTTTCTCAGGTGCTTAAGGTTGCTTCCGTTGTGTACTAGTCTTGCCGTAGACACCCGCTGCTCTAGTGTTATCACCGCATGAACTGTTTATCTTGCATTCAAACTTTAATACATTTGAAACTATGTTTTGTAACGATCTAAGGGTCACATACATTTATTCATGCTTGCTATTCGTAGAAGCATATTGTTGGTGTAAAACAATTGACGTTGGTTATGACGTCACCTTTTTATCGTGAATGCAACTTCTTTTATTATAGCATATAGTACTTAACCTTGTAATGATCCTGTTGTTGATGATTCGTACACGATGGTTTTGTACGGGGCATCACATTTGGTATCAGAGCATTGGTTGTAGGGAATTAGGATGCATTAGTGAGTCTAAGACCGACCCGAGTAGGATTCACTAATAGGACTAATCTACAACTTGCTAGTTTACTTGTTTCCGCTGAACTTACTGCATGCTACTGTCTACTTTTACTGCTATATACCGTATGCTATTACATGATTTCACTACTGCATGCTATTATCTGCTTTTGATCGCATGATACTTGTCGTTATTGCCATGCTACTTACTGTTATACATGATTTAAACTGTTGGCCTAATACGTGCTTGCTTTATGACTTACTGACATGGAAAAATTTATTTTTCCTTGTTCAGATGTCGGATACTCCACCTGCTATCATTTTGGGCAGTTCAGACTCGTCAGCCACCCCACCTGCTACTGCTGCCGACACACCGATTCCGCTACCCTCGAGTGACCCTGGCGCTTCATCTTCCGGGACTAGCAGCCAGGCACCTGCCCAGTGGTTACTTCTAGCGGAGCCCAGAACCCTTCGAAGATTCCAGCTCCATCTGCCCCCGGACCCTCAAGATCACAGCCCCGCTCCGGTGAGATTATGATTCCCGCGGAGTTCGGGGAAGGTCCTTTCCGTAACCGATATCGCCATTGGTGCCGACGCGCCCCTGATGGACGTCTCATTCCGATCGGACCCGCTTGGTACAGACAGATGATGGCCGCTCAAGGACGGCCAGTTCAGCTACCCGTACAGCCACCACATGATTCGGACGACCCGTCATCCACTGATGCTTCATCCGACGACACCTCCTCAGACGACTCCAGTGATGATGAGGACCCTGCTGATGTACCTATACAGGCACCCTCCACCCCGCCGAAGAAGCGGTACCGTTTTGATGGCACCGTCATTCCAGGGGTGAATGGAGGTCGTGCTTTCACTGACGCATTTGGTCGGCGTCGTAGGGTTACTGCTCGTAAGCGGCTTGTGCCGTACCCTGCCGACCCACAAGTGCATAAGGCACCCCGTTACGTACTGACTATTTCTGGAGCCGGAACATCTGCACCCCGTTATGTAATGTCTGCACCACCGGCACCACCGGCACCACCGGCACCACCGGCACCACCTGCCCCACCATCTCCCATCGTCGAGGAATTGACAAGGGAGGTGGAGATCCTCCGAGCTCGAGTTGCTGAGCTAGAGGACCAGATGGCCCATGTTATGGACATCCTTCACCCACCTTCACCGTAGGGCTTTTGTATTTAGATTTCATTATGTAATCTAGTTGTAGTTTTATGTTTCACTTATGTATTGTACGAACTTATTCAGATGTATGAAACTTATTATTATTAATGAATGGAACTTTGCGTTATTTAATTTTTGCACGATGTTCTATTTACATTACTGTACGATGATTCTGTGGTATTTGTACCTAGATGCGTTATTTAATAACATGTGATGTTTTCATTCCATGTTGGTTACTATATACTGTATTATTACTATTTGAATGTTGGATTTTGACTTGAGTCAAAATTTTTATTTAGAACACCATGGCTAACGGTCGATCCACACCTACTGCTGCTCAAATTGAAGAGATGATCCAAGAACGTGTAGCCGCAGCCATTACGGAAATGCAACCCCAAGCTCCACCACCATCGCCACCACCACCGGTTATTCAACCCATTCGTAATGGGTGCACTTACAAGGAATTCCAGAGCTGTAAACCACATAAATTCAGCGGCACTGAGGGGCCGGTTGGTCTCACTAGATGGTTCGAAAAGCTAGAATCAGTATTCCAAGTTAGCAACTGTTCGGAGGACAGCAAAACCAAATTTTATTCTTGCACGCTGTCTGACGGCGCACTCACGTGATGGAACATAATGGCACAGGCACAAGGCATTGATGAGGCGTATGCTACGCCATGGGAAGAATTTAAGTGTGCCATGATTGAGGAGTATTGTCCGAGAACCGAGATACAAAAGATGGAAATGGAATTCATGCAGTTAAAGGCCGTTGGGAACGACCTTGATGGTTACAACAGGAGATTTTTGGAACTAGCCCTGATGTGTCCGACAATGGTCACTCCGAAATTCAAGCGAATGGAAAGGTACTTCTGGGGACTCCCTAAGAGCATTAAGGGAAACGTCACCTCGTCCAAGCCACCAAATGTTCCCGAAGCGATGCGCATGGCGCATACTTTAATGAATCAAATAACCATCGATGAACCGGAGAAAACTAAGTCTGAAGCGGGTACTAGTGAGAAGCGCAAATGGGATAACCACAACAACAACAACAAGAACAACAGGGGAAGAAACTATGATCAAAACCCGGTGAAACGACATGAGGGTTTTAGGGGAAACAACAATGGTGGAAACCCCAATCCGAACACCAACTCCAACCCGAACTACAAAGGAACCTTACCACAATGCAAGCGGTGCTACAAGCACCATACTGGATATTGTAATGTTGTTTGTGAGAAGTGCCAATGGTCTGGGCATGTTGGCAAGGACTGCAAGGTCACCACTTTGAATGGGAAGCCGAACACCAATGGACCGAAAAAGTGCTACGAATGCGGGCAGACGGGCCATTTCAGAAATGCGTGCCCAAACAAGCGAAAAGACGGCGGACCACTCCGTGGTAGAGCTTTCAACGTTAATGCAAGGGACGCCCGAGAAAATCCCGACTTGGTGACAGGTATATTCACTATCAACAATCTTTTAGCTTCTGTCTTGTTTGATACTGGTGCGGATAGAAGTTATGTATGTAGACATTTTTGCGATAAGATTAATTGGTCATTAGTCCCTTTAAAAGAGAGCATGCTTGTCGAGGTCGCCAATGGAAAACTTGAGAAAGTTGACCATATTAGTCGAGGAGCTATTATCAACATAGCTGGTGTAGATTTCGAAATCGATTTGATACCCATCAAATTGGGAAGTTTTGACGTGATCATCGGTATAGATTGGTTGAGTAAGATAAGGGCCGATATTATCTGTGGAGATAAAGCTCTTCGTATACCACAAGGAAACGGTGAGCCACTGATCATCTACGGAGAAAGATGTACCTCGAAGATGAACCTCATTAGTTGCGTGAAAGCGCAAAAGATTATGAAGAAGGGACGTCTTGCTGTCCTAGCGCATGTGAAAACGGTAGAAACTGAGGTGAAAAGCGTGAACAACATTCGAATTGTGAACGAATTTTCCGATGTCTTCCCAGAGGAATTGCCGGGATTGCCGCTGCAGAGAGCAGTAGAGTTTCAAATTGATTTAGTGTCAGGAGCTGCACCTGTAGCTCGCGCACCTTTTAGACTCGCACCTTCCGAGATGCAAGAATTACAGAGTCAACTACAAGAGCTGTTAGATCGAGGATTTATCCAACCAAGTTTCTCGCCTTAGGGCGCACCTGTTCTGTTTGTGAAGAAGAAGGATGGATCCTTCCGTATGTGTATCGACTACCGTGAACTCAATAAATTGACAATCAAGAATCGGTATCCTCTTCCCAGAATTGACGATCTTTTTGATCAACTACAAAGATCGAGCGTTTACTCCAAGATCGATTTTCGATCCGGCTATCACCAGTTGAGGGTGAAAGAAAGCGATGTAATGAAGACTGCATTTAGAACTCATTATGGTCATTATGAGTTTCTCGTGATGCCATTCGGATTAGCCAATGCACCTGCTGTATTCATGGATCTCATGAATCGTGTCTACAAGCCATACCTGGATAAGTTTGTTATCGTCTTCATAGATGATATCCTCATCTACTCTAAGAGCGAATAAGAGCATGAGCAACACCTCTGACTAGTACTTAAACTCCTGAGACAAGAGCAACTTTAAGCCAAATTCTCCAAGTGTGAATTTTGGTTGAAGGAAGTACAGTTTATGGGTCATGTTGTGAGCGACCAGGGTATCAAAGTTGATCCCACCAAGGTTGAAGCCATCAGCAAGTGGGAGACCCCCACTACTCCGACGCATATTCGCCAATTCCTAGGTCTCTCCGGTTATTACCGAAGGTTTATTGAGGGTTTCTCTCTGATTGCGCGTCCTTTGACCGCGCTGACTCACAAGGGCAAGAAGTTCATTTGGGAACCCGCACATGAATCAGCATTCCAAACTTTGAAGAAGAAGTTAACCACCACACCTATCTTACCGCTTCCCGAAGGCAGTGACGACTTTGTTGTTTATTGCGATGCGTCGAAAAGTGGTTTTGGTTGTGTACTGATGCAATGATCAAAGGTCATCGCTTACGCCTCCCGTCAACTAAAGATTCACGAGCGGAACTACACTACTCACAATCTTGAACTTGGAGCCGTTGTCTTTACGCTCAAATTATGGAGACACTATCTTTATGGAACTAAGAGCACTATCTTCACCGATCACAAGAGCCTCCAGCACATCTTTGATCAGAAGCAACTGAATATGAGACAGTGTCGATGGATCGAGATGCTAAACGACTATGATTGTGAACTTCGCTATCATCCTGGCAAGGCCAATGTTGTAGCTGACGCTTTAAGTCGAAAGGAGAGAATGGCACCTCTTCGTGTTAGGGCTCTGAACATCACCATTCATTCGAACCTCAACAGCCAGATCAGAGTAGCCCAAGATGAGGCTCTCAAGAAGGAGAATATAACTCATGAACATTTGAACATTCTTGTCTCTCGATTCGAGGTTAGGGAGTCTGGACTCTGATGTTATGCCGAAAGAATTTGGGTACCTTGTTATGGAGATCTACGGAACCTTATACTTGATGAAGCACACAAATATAGATATTCGATTCATCCTGGAGCGGAAAAAATGTACCACGACCTTAAAGAACAGTATTGGTGGCCGAATCTTAAGAAGGACGTTGCGACTTATGTTGGTAAGTGTTTGACTTGCTCGAAGGTTAAAGCCGAGCATCAGAGACCTTCTGGGTTACTTCAACAACTGGAAATCCCACAATGGAAGTGGGAAAGGATCACGATGGATTTCATTACTAAGCTGCCAAAGACGGTGGGCGGATACGATACTATTTGGGTTATTGTTGACCACCTTACCAAATCTGCACACTTCTTGGCTATGAAGGAAATGGATACAATGAAGAGACTTGCTCAATTATACATCAAGGAGGTTGCATCTCGTTATGGTGTACCTTTATCGATCATCTCGGATCGCGATCCCCGTTTTGCTTCCAGATTTTGGCGTTCTTTGTAAGAAGCCATGGGAACCCGTCTCGACATGAGTACTGCTTATCACCCACATACTGATGGGCAAAGTGAACGAACAATTCAGACCTTGGAAGACATGTTGCGTGCATGTGTCATCGATTTCGGAAAGGTCTGGGAAAGGCATTTGCCACTCGCCGAATTCTCGTACAACAACAGTTATCACTCAAGCATTAATGCCGCACCTTTTGAAGCATTGTATGGCCGTAAGTGCCGATCTCCTATTTGTTGGGCCGAAGTAGGCGAAAAGCAAATCACCGGACCCGAGGTAATCCATGAAACCATGGAGAAGATTGCTCAGATTCAAGCTAGACTTAAGACTGCCCGCGATCGTCAAAAGAGTTATGCCGATCTTAAACGTAAAGACTTTGAATTCAACGTTGGTGATCGTGTAATGTTGAAGGTTGCACCTTGGAAAGGTGTGATTCGTTTTGGAAAACGTGGAAAGTTGAACCCGCGATACATTGGTCCTTTTGAAATCTTGGAACGTGTTGGACCCGTTGCTTACCGTTTGGATCTACCAGCACAATTGAGCTCAGTTCATCCTACCTTCCACGTGTCAAACTTGAAGAAGTGTCTTGCCACACCCGAACTTATCATACCACTGGAAGAACTTACGATTGACGACAAACTCCACTTTGTGGAAGAACCAGTTGAGATTATGGATCGTGAGATCAAAACTTTGAAACGCAACAAGATTCCAATTGTACGAGTACAATGGAATGCTAAACGAGGACCTGAGTTTACTTGGGAGCGAGAGGATCAAATGATGCAGAAGTATCATCACCTTTTCCCGACTCCTCCATCTACCTCAGCTTAAAATTTCGGGACGAAATTTTCTTTAACAGGTGGGTAATGTAACGACCCTGGATTTTCCAACGTTTATTTATTAATAATTATTATTATTAATACCTATGATTAAACGAATGTACGTTATTACATTTACATGTTGCCATGATTGCCCGTACTTGACTTTAAATGCCCGAAACGTCTTTGTGACACACGAAACTTTCACGAATAATATTTTTAGAATATTATTTACATTCATGATTAAGTTTATTAATCATTTTAATTAACTAAGGTTATTGGTTAGTTACTTGGGCTTTAATTGAATTTATTTGTTAATTAATTGAACTTGGGCTTTTATTAGTGTTATGAACTCATGATATTGGGCTTATAAGCCCACCCTACATTTTAAATGGACTAACTAGCCCACTCTTCCATGTAAGTATTACTTTTGAAATGAACTAGTTAGTTTAAGGTAATTGGAATCTAGTTACCACCTTATCCCCATGTAAGCTCTCTTATTATCCAACTTTTAAGACTTTAACTTGCATAATCTAGTAGACAACTCCCTCCCCCTTGGAACCCATTCAAACCGTCGGCATTTGAGGGAGTAAGGGAGGGTTTGGTTTCATTTTTATATTACTTACTCACAAGCATCTTACTTCACTTTCAAACACACAATACTTGCATATCATTTCTCTCTCACTTTTCTCTCAAAATTGTAAGTAGCAAGAACACTTTCTCCCTTCCTTTCTTTGTCTTAAAACCGTAAACCAACACCCCATTATCATCATCATTTGATTGTTGTTTACTTCTTCATGTTTGTTACTTAATTACATATAGTTGTTTACTTACTTGTTATTATGAATCAAACTCTTTAGTTTGATTCTTCATTTTATCTTGCATCTACAAGAACACTCAAGAACATAAACTTACTAGTTTATGATTCTACCCTTATAGTTTTAAAAGATCAAAGTTCATGTGTTGAAAGCATACTTGTGATTCATGAGGTAAACTTTAAAGTTTACTTTCCTTAAAGATCAAGCTTTGGCTTGAATCTTTAAAGTATGAACAACCTTGAACTAGCTACTTGTTTACTTAGTTTACTACTTTATATTATGCATTTAAATTTCATGTTTGTTGGTTCAAATGGTCAAGTATTACAAGTTAGTCTTGATCTCATATTTTCTTGAACACAAGTTAACTTTAAAAGTTCAAGAACATGTAAGTAAGCTTTCTTTAATTATAACTTTGTACACTTATGTTAGATCTAGACTTTTGAGTCTTGGATCTTCAAGATCAAACTAAGAACTATGTTCTACAACTTAAGATCTTGATTTTATAAGTTTATTTTCAAGTTGTAACTTATTATTAGTTTTAAAGTTCATGTATGTGTTAGATCTAAGACTTTGATGTAACTTTGGTTCATCAAAACACTTGCAACACTTAAGTGAGTTGTGCTTCATGTCTTAGACTTACACTTGGGTTATGATGGTCAAACCTTGGTGAAAATGATGCAAACACATCAACGAGTTATACACTTGAAGCTATATGCATCAAGGATGAGAACCATGATAAGCATCGAGCACCAAGAACCACCGGAACCTACTGACCCTACTGTTCTACTGTTTCTGTGTCTGACCCTTATGACCTGGGCTACTTTAATTATGATTTTCAGATAGCTCTGTTCGAGTAGATAACTTTTTATATAGGACTTGTCTAAATCCGAGTTACGGTTTAGGATTTATGGCCCTCCGATCGTCACTATGTCCATTTAACGTTGGGCTGAAAATTCTGACCTACTCGCACTTAGACCGTCGCCACGGTCAAACGAAGACGAGTTTGCTTCTGTAATTTTTACCACAACTAAAGGACTCATATACGGAGCCATTTCCACTGGTCTCACCTTATTTCAGTAGGTATAGAGGCCGTGGTGACTGACCAAACTCAGCCTTTGTTTTAAACTCTTTTCATGAACGAAACATACTTTACACCTTTTGTTTGATGATGAATGATGATGACCCTTAAGACCTTATTTACATACTTTTAAACCTTTTAGGATGATTTACTAACTTAGTACTATTTGACTTAGGTTGAGGACCCGTATGGACAACCTTCATTACTTGCTTACTTTCCGAGTCATACTTTACCGCTACTTTATCATTGTGAGTTATAGCATTCCCTTTTTACTTTAACTTATTTTGGGAACTGAGAATACATGCGGATTTTATGTTTTACATACAGGCACGAGTACTTAAACTTATATATGTGTGGGTTATACAACGGCATAAACATTCCCTTTAGCTCGGTAACGTTTAGTCATTGGTTTTTGAACCGGTGAACGCGAATCTTAGATATGGATCCATAGGGTTTGACATCCCCACTCGGGCTAGTAGCGCTAGCATTTAACGAGTGTTTAATACTTCGTATACATACGTACTTGCCAAGTGTACTTTCAGGGGGTATAAACGTTAAGTTAGTTACCAAGTGCCCACGGTTAACATATACTTTATCATACTGTTTTGGAACGCTCTTTGTAGCACTGAAATCTCGTGGCCTACCTTACATACTGTTATACTTAAACTATAGCTCACCAACCTTTGTGTTGACGTTTTTAAGCATGTTTTTCTCAGGTGCTTAAGGTTGCTTCCGCTGTGTACTAGTCTTGCCGTAGACACCCGCTGCTCTAGTGTTATCACCGCATGAACTGTTTATCTTGCATTCAAACTTTAATACATTTGAAACTATGTTTTGTAACGACCTAAGGGTCACATACATTTATTCATGCTTGCTATTCGTAGAAGCATACTGTTGGTGTAAAACAATTGACGTCGGTTATGACGTCACCTTTTTTATCGTGAATGCAACTTCTTTTATTACAGCATATAGTACTTAACCTTGTAATGATCCTGTTGTTGATGATTCGTACACGATGATTTTGTACGGGCCATCACACTTTTTAAATGATTTTGCAATATATATTTTTGGGACTGAGAATACATGCGCTGTTTTATAAATGTTTTACGAAATAGACACAAGTAATCGAAATTACATTCTATGGTTGGATTACTATACCGAATATTGCCCCTTCAAGTCTGGTAACCTAAGAATTAGGGAAATGACCCCTAATTGACGCGAATCCTAAAGATTGATCTATGGGCCTAACAAAACTCATTCTGGAATTTGGAATGCTTTAGTACTTCGATTTAAATGGTGATTGCGATTGCCAATATTATGGCATACTTGCGAGTATGCGGGGGATATTCTATATGCATTATGTTAATGTCGGTTACCAGGTGTTCATCATACGAATGGATTTTATACACTTGCGAGTGTAATGATATTTATGAAAAATGAGAATCTTGTGGTCTATTAAAATTATGGAAATGATTATTATGATAAACCTATGAACTCACCAACCTTTTGGTTGACACTTGAAAGCATGTTTATTCTCAGGTATTAAAGAAATCTTCCGCTGTGCATTTGCTCATTTTAGAGATATTATATGGAATCATTCATGACATATTTCAAAAGACGTTACATTCGAGTCGTTGAGTTCATCAAGATTAATATTAAGTCATTCATAGTTAGATATATTACGAAAGGATATGCATATCTGTCAACTTTCGATGTAAAGGAAGTTTGTCTTTTAAAAACGAATGCAATGTTGTAAAAGGTATCATATAGAGGTCAAGTACCTCGCGATGTAATCATATGTTATTGTATTCGTCCTTATGGATTAGGACGGGTCATCTCAAAATTAAACTAAATTACAGTAGATCTAGAACAGTGACGAACATGAAGATGTGCTCTCAAAGATCAAATTCGAAATCTACACTATTTTAGAACTTGATTCCTTCATGAAACTTGTTGCAATTCATTTACATAACATTCAATTATCATTATCAGGACCTGAATCAACCTGTAATCTCCGAATTTGATAATGAACAATACGATTGACTTTTTGATCCGTAGCTTTGACCTCCAAATTCGAATTCGTTTCAATAAATTGAAACCTCAAACTTTGCAGAAACAATCACGAGATGAAAATGAAGAACTCTGCATTGTTACTTTTCTTGATTTCATTCCGAAACGATCCGAAGGCTAAATCGAGGACGTTTTTGTATAAAAAGGAACTCGGATCGAATCACTTCAAATTTGTTTTTGTTAATTCAATCTGAAAGGTCACATGTAGAACATATTTTTGTAATCAATTCGAGATGAGAAGGTAAATGGTTTTTGATGATTTATGAATTTTTTAGGAAAATGGGTTTTTAAATGAGTTCATGTTGGTCAACGGGATGCTACTGTGGTTTAGGAAATCTTAAGGAAATGGGCTTTTGAATGACTTTGTAAAATATAGATCTTCAACTATTGTTGTAATTATTAATTTTGTTGTTTATGAACAAGTGTTGTATGTTTTTGAGTTATTAAAAAAAAAAAAAAAAACAACAACCTGAATTTGAGTTTTGTTTAAATGGAGAAGAGATGGGATAAAAATTAAAGTCAAAAGTGGAAAGAGATGGAATTCAGATGTAATCGTGCAAAGACCAAAATACCCTCGTGTGGAATGCACGTGCAATGAGGTTAATGGCAGAATCAGACAGAAATCGTCAACTGGGCTATCCATGCTCAACATTTCAAAAATAATGACTATCCAACCCCAAATCAACAACTTTGTCTATTCACGATGGGTGCTACAAACCACAGGAACTATCCGCGCAATTTTCTCGCATATAAATAGTTAACTCACAACTATGTCAATAAAGTACTTTAAAAGATAGATTTATCTTCACCCATAACTTAGAATATGGAACTCAAAGCAAGGAAATACAACAAAATGTGTAACCAAACTATATTTCTTCTATCTTTCTGTCAGAGGCACAAGTCATACACATGGAACATTCTTCTTTTGCAATTTCACAATCCCTTGATGATCTATTTGTAACTTTCACAGCATTTTAACCAAAATTAGTCAGCAACAAACACAGATTCAAGTTTCAATCAGGAGCTATAATGAATCTTGAAATAAAGTCGACCAAAAGAAAAGAACACAACTGTCAACAGTCAACTGAACTTAAATAGTTAAACCAATACTTTACATCTCACATGAACTACTCCTAACCAACTCAAAATTGTACCTTACTTCTTCTTCTTGAAACATATGCTAGATTTAAGCCCTAATTCTAATCAACCCCAAATGGGTCCCTTTCATTTTTGTACATAAACATCATACTATCTTTATCACTCGAAAATTTAACAAACTAGGGACCTTCTTACCTGATATCTTCTGGCTGCTTACTTTGCCTTGGATGCTTACTTTGCCTTCTGCCTCATCTCTATCACCTTCCTGTGCGAATTTGAGTGCAGAGCCGGAACAAAAGTTGGACTTGCAGCTGGACGGTACTCGGGGTAGAGCCGACCAGACCGGTACCGGACCCCACAAGCATTGCAAAGCGTCTTTGGGCCCATTGGACCCTCCCTCCATTGTGGGGTTTTGGTTATTTCACAATGTGCACATTTCATGATCCCTGCAACATCCGCTCGTTCATGAGATCTTTTTGTTTCCATGAAAACAGAAGGCAAAGGTGGTTTCCTTCCTTTTTTATCCTTGTTAGTAAGCATCGTTAGAGGTAATCGCAACCACGGATTAGTTGTTGGTCTTCTACGTTTGGTTCGACTTCTTGCGGGAATTAAGATTTCTATTCCAAAGGAGACACCTTTATTACTATCATGGCTATGGCTATTATCAGTACTATTATTATTAAAATTATTATTATTATTATTATTGTTATTGTCATTATTATTATTCGAGCTAGAACTGCGACTTTCGAGAACTGAATTTGGGCTTGTTTGAGAAGGATACACTCTTTTCACTTCAACAAAAGTTGGGTGCTGTTTTAATTGAGAAATCCTACGGATATGATTGACTTCTTCTTCGCGATTAAGCTCGTATTTTAGTTGAGATGGTCTGTTATTCTGCAAAAAAAGGTAAAGAACCTATCAAGATTTTGATGATTAGATGCAAATCACCTTCTCTTCTTGCAATGATAAACCAAAATTATTTGTGTTGCTCCTAATGTCATATTTCATATTCTAAAAAGATGGCACTTTTAGAAAATGGACGTAATACCGCCTTATATGTTTAAATAATTTTGTTTTAAAGTAGTGAATAACCAAACATAGCATGTTGGATTTTATGTTTGGTCTCTTTAAGTTAGTAACTAACTAAGGTTGATACTTACAAGCACAGGATACTCAAAGGGCAAATTTGCAGAGGAGGTAAAATTATTGCCGACGTCAATTTTGGGTCCCAGTGGCATAAGCTCCTTGAAGACCTCAGAAGGTATTGGGCCAAGTTTAGAGGCCCAATCTTCAGCAAATCCATCCCCTTCCAAACTCTCCATAGGAAAATCAAACAGATTGAGAATGTCACCGAAACAATCTTCATCATACGCACGATGATTGTAATCAACGGTTACACTTGGAAAAACGGTTTCAGCTTTGCACATTCTCTTATCCTGAAAGGAAAAATAAAGAATAAAAGGTCAATACCATTTGTTACATACGCATATAGGAAACACAATATAATGCGGATTAACGGATCGATGGCTTAAACAGAAAAGATAGATAGTCGTTAAACTTTCACGGTTTAACATGTAGAACCTTCTCGGTTCAAGATAACAGAAAACCTACTCATACCCATATTGCAACCGACAAGGACAAGGCATAAATTGGTATTTATTAGATTAGTAACCAGTTTCGATATTTTAAAATTGCGATAAACGCACATAATATCAACACCCTTCTAACCAATACCCATTCGAAGCAACATACTTTTATGTCATGAATTTTATCGACTTATAGTGAGTATATATTTAAATTGCTGCATTCTATCACATATTGACACTCAAAACACTTGTCATATACAAAATTTGAAGGAAAAAAAAAAGGGTTTGAGTTTCTACAATTTAGCATAATATAATGTACATTGCCTACTAGAAATTGCAAAATTGTCATAACCTACATTGTTATTCGTTCATATAACCCATTAGAATCGGATGAAATGTCGTAAATCCAAAACAAAACAAAAAAACCTAATAACAGTACAATTACTTCAAATATGAAAAATGAACAAAGAAATAAAATAAAAAATAAGACCATTGACTAAAGCTTGGACCTTTCTCATAAGTACGTGCAAGCACAATGTGTCATGGGAGATAATGATCTCCATGATCCAATAACTACTAGTACTTCAAAAAAATAACATTTTTATCATATTTAGTAAAAATTCTGCCAAGTAGTAAAGTCAACCCAGTGACATTTAATTTAAATCAATATCATGAAAATATATTACTACGTAGTACTATTTTCTGAAAGTATAATTTTTAATCCAAATCAAAAATATGGTATTTTCAAATGTCGTTACTCGTTATGATATTTTTGAGCACGCGGAAAATTATTACATATTGACTCACTTGACAGCTAACCGTACCTTACTTAGTTACTTATGACAGAATCAAGTACTCCGTATTTATTTGTACGTGTCTACGCGATAATTCTATCAATTCAATATACATATCCGGGATTTTTTTATTTTTTGTTTTTATTTATTAACAAAAACACCTTTTTTTGGTTATAAAATAGTCCGTATTAATGTATACCTCACAAAATGAAAAGAAAGAAAAAAAAAAACCTTGGAGAAAAATTGGTGAAGGTATAAATGTAGTTACAAATTACCATATATATATTGTTATATTTATTATATTTATAATTTATATATATTTAGTAAAAAGATACACTGCGCAAATAGTAACAGTATATATTTCCAACTTTCCGCTTCAGAAAGCAAAAACGACGTCGTACCGCTCATCAAACTTGCCCTAAAAAGCACGAAATGCAAGACCTAGAAAAATTAGCACAACAAAACAGCACCTACTTTCATCCCCCACATTACACACCAAATTCACAACAAATTTGCACAGAAATCGATACATTAAAAACTAAATCAAATCAAAATTGTTTTAAATAAAAAACAAAATGAAGAAATTTAAACGAAACACTGACCTGTGATTCCATGGCGAATCCCCTTACCATCGCAATTTCAGAGACTTTAGGTAGAGATAGCGTCTGATAGATATATAAATAGATGTATATGCTTGTTTTTGTAAGGAAGGGTTCAGGGGAAATGGAAAGGGGAGCGGTGGTAGTGGTAAGATAATTAGGGAAAAACAAAAAGGGGGAAATTGGAAATAGAGTTTTAATTAAAAATAGGGCAAAGAGATGGGTGATGATTTGTACACCACTAAAATTATCCATACATCACTAATTGTGCAATACAGTAGTGTACTATACAATTTCATAAAGCAGTGTATGGATAATTTATAGTGACGTACGAATCACTCCCCCAAAAGATGGTGCATGGGACCACGTGGTGTAAGTGTAGGTGATAATGACAATGACAATTTATACCTTTCCTAAAATATCTAAAGTATAACATACGATAAAAGTTGCTCCTCATCAACACGATAAAAGATACTGTACTCCTTATCTAATACGGAGTAATGTCGATTTTACTATGACATATATCACAAAATTATTATTTACTTGCAAAAAAATAACTATGAAATCTCATAAAACTTGCTAGTTTATCTTCTTTTATTACTCCCAAATGGTGAGGTTTAATTTTCTGTAATAAAAATAAGGTTTAAGGTTTATTTGAAATAAATGGGTGAAAAAGAAGATAAGATAAAATGAAGCAAATAAGGTCAAGTGTTACACATATTGTAACATCCCGCATTTTTCCGTTAAATTATTTTAACGCCCGTCTTTTTTTTTTTAAGATAATATCTTTCGTATTCTAAATTCGTATCTTTCATTAACTAACGTTCTTGATATTTCCGTTATTCGATTATAATATCTTCCGTTTATTCTCGCGTATTTAAAATTAATTCGTTTGGTTAATTCACGTACCCGCTTTTAAACTCGATGGACTAAATTCGCCATTGGGCCAAAGTGGCAACTAGTTGAACTAGTCACCACTCTTCCTCACCATTCATTCATTCACCTCCTCATCCTTCATACTTCCACTTTTACTCTCAAACACCCAAATCATTCATTTATCATCAAAATTCGATCTAGGAGGCTTACAACAAAATAAATTACATATTCGTGATCCTCTCATCATCATCTACATTTTGGTACCAATTTCATCTCGTTTGGGTAACATTTCTAAAACTCTAGATTTCATGTTCTTAATATTTTTGGCTTGAAATGGTGTTAATTAGTGTCTATGGCTCAAGTCTAACATGAATATGTGTTTAGTTTGCTCGATTTGTTGTTTTGAGTAACTAGCATGAACACTTGAATTGGGTTTGTTAAATCTTTGATTTTGGATGATGATATGTGTTTAGATGTTATTGTTTATGTGTTTAAAGAGTTAGTTACTTCACATGCTTCAAATTGGTATGTTGGATGACATGAAAATCTCACATTAACATGATTATTGATTTCATGATTCTTGGTTAGGGTTTGTTAGACTTAAAATGAACTTTTGATGAATGAAATGCTATGAAATGTTATTAGTAAGTGTTTAGTTACAATTTATGTTTAATTACCTTCGAAACGGCATATCATATGCGTAAATTGGATTCCCGAATCACCGTTTGCATTTTTGAGCTTGAAACGTTAAATAATGATCATTTATTGAGGTTTTCATTGTTTTTAATGATCGATTTGATTGATGAAATATGTTTAGTTGTATTCCTAGTTAAATTACCTTTCCAACGATATAAGATACGTGTTTTGAATGTTTACGGTTCATAAGTTATGGTTGTTTGAAGTTGGATTCGTGCTTGAGTGTTCAAAAACTGCCCAGAATTGCTGAACAGGCACTCTGAGCGCCGCTCAAGGTCCTGGAGCGCCGCTCCGGCCCCCGGCTGTCCAAAAATACTCATTTTTGTTTAATTCTAACTATGCTACGCACCCCCGATCAACATGAAACTTGGCCAACATACTTATATATTCTTATCTATCATAGAAAAATTGTCGGATACCCGACCCAACCCCGTTGACTTTTTCGTTGACTTTGACCAAAGTTGGCTTTTATTCAAACTTAACAAATATTTATGCAATCGTTCTAATCTTCTTTTATACTTGATTCTTGCATGAAACTTGACAACGTGACTCACATGCTATTTAATCGAGTCGTAACGAGCCATATGACTAATTGAACACATTTCGCTCGACCTTGTGTCGTAACCGGTTAATTGATACAACTTACTTGTTTAGGTCAAGACTAAGCAACTTTCAACCACACGTTTACTTTGTGAAGTACATTTATACTCGTGCACCCGAGGTGAGATCATAGTCCCATCTTTCAACAACTTTTGCGCTTTAAATTATGGGATGAGAAACATATACGCTTTATACTTTTATGCATTGAAACAAGTACGAAAAACAAACATTCCACGTGAGAGTTAGAACAAAAATTCCCCAATTCAATTATCATTAGTTACACTTGCGGGTGTAAACGTGAACTTATGTTGTGTGATCATACGGGCTTGACGAGCCCTCATTCAGACAGTTCGCTACCGTTGGTGAATAAAATATATTTTCAGCTAGTGTAGTTCTAACACTATCTTGACGGGGTTCGAAAAACAATTAAGTTTGATAATTGGGTGCTCCACAAACCGATGACAAACTTTCGGAATGTAAACAATTTGAAAAATTACTTAATACTAAATCTTGTGGTTCAATGCAATGTACTTACTAAACCTATGATTTCACCAACGTTTTTCGTTGACAGTTTTCTATATGTTTCTCAGGTTCATACTTGGCTACTTGATACATGCTTTTGCACACTTTGATTACTTGCTTGGGGTCAAGCATACATGCATACGCTAGTGATAGCACCTTTGGATTCAAACTTAATGTTTGCATGCATACGCTATTGATAGCATTCGTGATTTTCAACTTATATTATGTCGCAATGAAACGACCCGTCCATATTACTATAAACGCAGTACGTTCTCATTGGTCCCATAGCGATGTATTTTACCTCTATATGATACGTTTTAGAAAATATTGCATTCGTTTCTTAAAAAGCACATCATTACTATACATAATGCATGTTTTAAACAAGTGGACGATTATTTAAGAAATAATCCCCAAAATACATCGGTTTCCAAATACTACACACGTGACGTAACAGTCGAATATAATACATGACAAAGGTTTTATTGAATGCAACACTTTATTTAAATAAAAGTATGAAACTACATGCACAGCTTGCTCAGATAATGCAACAGCGGAAGACTTTCTTAAGGACCTGAGAATAAACATGCGTAAACAGTCAACACAAAGGTTGGTGAGATATATAGGTTTATCATCGATATAAATATAGACCACGAAATTTCATAGTTATAAATATATGTACACTCGCAAGTGTATAAAAGTATTCTATAAGTTGTTGAGCGCTTCGGTAACAATACTTAACCATTAATGTGGCATATTCCCTTTATTATGAAATCTCCCTACACTGTACCAAGTGTAGTAAAAATGAAGTACTATGCAACCGTTTACGATACTAGAGCGACTAGCCCGGTTGGGGTTGTCAAACCCGATAGATCTATCAATAGGATTCGCGCTTGCATGTTCTTACAACATGTAAATATTAGTTACCAAGCTATTAGGGAAGATATGAAAAGTGGTACAACTCAACGTAGAATATATTTTAAGTACTTGTGTCTATGGCGTAAAACATAAAATGCATGTATTCTCATCCCAAAATATTTGTAGAGTTTAAAAATGGGACTATATACTCACAGTAGTAAAAGTATATTAATAATAAGTTTTAAACTTATTAAAATGAATAAAATAAAGCAAGTTCATAGAATACTTATATAATAATTTTTAACATTTTATGTTAGTAGTCCATTGTTAGTAGTCCTTTGTTAGTAGTCCAAAATAGTCCGAATAGTCTAACAGTCCAATAATCAGTATATATATATATATATATATATATATATATATATATATATATATATATATATATATATATATATATATATATATATATATATATATATATATATATATATATATATATATATATATATATATATATATATATATATATATATATAATCTTAGAATTACCCCCACAATGTATTGTATACGTATTGTCTTTGCATCAACCTAGAGACGTATTGTATACGTATTGTGTACGTATTGTCTTAGGATTTATCAAAACGTATTGTATACTTATTGTGTTAGGACGTACCAAGAATATTATTATACATATATACAATCACAGAATTAACCAAGATTATAATATTTTGTTATACTACTGATAACATGTCCAAATATATATAGGATATAGGAAAAGTTAACAAGGATATGGTTAATATAGTTTTTATAATATAAATTTCGTCCATACAACGTTAATTTTAGCAGATTTTGTTTTGCTCGCCAAATATTCATTACAACTCCGTTTAAAGTGAATCAAATTGCTATGGATTCATTAAGAAGTAAATTTTACAAAACCAATTCGAAAAGTTCATCTCAGGTAGAAATTTTAGAGTTTACCCTCTTTTTGTGTCGGTGGACAGATTTGGAAAAATCCCGGCATCCACCCAATATATGATTTTTGATAAAAATACTTCCACTTTGTCTAAAATCATGAAAAAAAATACTGGAAGTCTTATTTACATATATTAACATATTTCCAAAGTCTTAGCCTCGAACTCAAAGTCTAAGATAGATTTTTAATTCCCAACCCAAAACAGTCCGCTTTTTACCGAATGGAGATTAAAGGATATATGTTAAGTTTCAAGGTGTTCTTCATATGTACAAGTTATAAGTTCTTATATTAACTTAATATAACATCATAATACATATAAATAAGTGTTATTAGAGTTAAGTTAGAAATATTAGATTAGTTTTTCAAACAAGCTTGGTGTTCACCAAAACAAGTTCTAGTTTTTACAAGTTTTATAAGTATAATAAGATAGCAACTATACAAGGAATTGAACAAGGATTTTGAGAAGTATTTTACCTTGATTATGAAGAGGAAAGTTTCTGAGATTAAAGTATGATATGAGAGCATTCAAGTGTGTGTTTTTAGTTTAAGAAAATGTGGAGTAAAAATGAGTTAAAATGGTCCTTATTTATAAGCTTATAATTTTGTCTTTTAGTGAAAATATCTAAGATAAGTTAAATTATATTAAGTCATGCATGACATATTAAATTGATTAGGTTATGGATGACATATTACACAAATAATTGCAGATTTCTATTGGTATATACCAATAGTAAATACTTCTAGAAGCTGTGTATAATACGGGTAAAAATACCGTATGAATGCGAGTAGAATTCTTTGAGAAAATTGAACGGAAATACGAGTATAGATATCATTTATATGTATTGGTATATTATAAAGTGTATTCAATACTTGTAAGGATGTATTTACACTCGTAATACATTATATGTAAATACATTTTAACATAAGTTAATTACGTCGTTTAAATAGTAACATATATATTGTTTGAAAACTCTTTAAATTAGTAGTATGAAAATATATATATAATACTTTGTTAATATACTTAATGAGATATTTAATTATCATATTTTCAAGTTAAATATATATAAATCCATATATATACACAATAATTAAACAATTAAACAATTAAACAATTAAATCAAGTTATGACGTTCGTGAATCGTCGGAATAAAAGGGTGACCAAAAGCTTGTGTAAAACTCTTTTCGGAGGTTCAAGATTTATTAAAATTCATTGCTTATCAAGTCAGAATTATATAAAGATTAAGTTTAAATTTGGTCGGAAATTTTCGGGTCGTCACAGTACCTACCCGTTAAAGAAATTTCGTCTCGAAATCTGATCGAGGTCGTCATGGCTAACAATAAGAATGTTATTATGACGAATATAAGTTGATTCATAGGATTTTATCATGATTGAGAAATATGGATAAAATAATTCGATTACTCGAAACGTATGTGTGAAGCTATCGTAAAAGAGTGAAATGAGAAAATAGAGATTCGTCTTATCTTTTGACGTCATCACGGTTGATCTCCGGATTAAAGAAAATCTTTGTAATCTATATAAGATTTGATTCTTCGGTGATTAAATGAAATTATGATCCTCTTCGATTTAATGCAATAATCTGTCTCGATTTCTCTGTCGGATATTTTACTATAGATCAACCTCCTACGTTTCCTTATTTCCACATCTCCCATCTTTTATACTTTCTTCCTTTCTTCGTACTTCCAAAATATTCGTCAATATGCTCCATCCAGTTTTAATTCTTGATATATTCTTGACTATCACATCTGTCATTCTTCTTTTTCATCTTCCACCGGAGGAATCCGTTAATTTCTACTATGCTCTTGGGTTTATAGTGTTCTTAGTTTTCCCGTGTCTTTATATTGCTATATGCATCGATATACACGGTTTGTAATTTCTGCGTTGTCTTCGTGCTTATATTTTTCCTTATATTTTGGAGTTTCATGCTTCCGTCTTCTTTTCCCGACTTCAAGTCAAGCGAATAATGGTCTAGAATTCATAGATTTGAAATTCGGAATGAACTTAACTAATGCTCTAAGAGAAAAATTGTAATAGCACAATTTGACTTGTGAAATTACCAGAATCCAAAGGAAAAGATAGAACTATCAATAGAATATGTTCTTGATATGTTTAGAGATTAGATTGAATGTAAAAGTCATGTAACATGGCACATGATGACGTTATGGTCTGTGAATCATTACGTTCCATTTAGAAACTCAGCATGACTTACTGTAATATAACCACGTTGATCAAGTGTTATTATATTATACTAACTCATGCTTCAGTTCCCAACATTACTTCAAAAACATTCATACTTTACACTCAGAGGTTTCAGATATTTAGAAACTAAAACAGTTTTCTTTATGATGTGATACAGATAATGCGAAGGAATAAATGATTTCAGATAAGAATGGTTATGAAAATATCTTCAGAAATATGAAGTATATTTATAATGGAAGATACGATGATATCTTAGAATATTTAAGATAAGAGGATGATGAAGAATATTGTTCGCAAGGGTTTTAGAGTAAGGAGCAAGGTATTTGCTAAGGATTTTAGCAGACACCGAATCATTTGGATTCTTTGAATGTAGATTTCTTCCTTGTGATTTGTCCACAGCCTCCTTCAGGATTTGCTCAATCCATTTTCCAGTTCCAAACCTTCTCTTTTTTTTTGTGCTTTGCTAACACAATATTCTTTATCATCAACTTTTGACTGTTATGGTTGTCTACAGTTTCTGCTGCTTCATTCAGCTTTTTCAAAACTTCATAGTACTGATTCGTAGGCTGAAGTGCTATTCCGGATTTCAGAATTATAATTTCAGGAAATAACGTTATATGTATATGCAGAAATGATGTGAGATTCAAGAATAATTATTGATGCTTCCTGGGGTTTGGTATGACAATTATTGTTACAAGATGTAGATGGGTACATGACAAGGTTTTATAGTGATCTTTCGGAGAGATTTAAGTCAAAGAGCAATAAAGTTGCTGGTAAGCTTACTACTAATGTGGTGGAATATAAAAGGTTCCCCAGTAACGATGGCGAAAAGACAACATATATATCAAGGTTATAATAAGGCTGCTCCGGATGAAAAGTCGAAGTTGTCTTTTTGGAGCTGTGATAAAATTCGCTATTTTGAAAAGGGATTGTAAAGTTATTTTGGGTAATAATAATGCTAAAGGATCTGACAAGGATACGTGTTGAACCTTTGCTTAGGTTCAAGTGTCCTCCGAATGCATATCTATATGCATATATTCTTCGTATGTATCGTGTGATTGGTTCATTCTCTCGATTGTTCCTTAGTTGAGATGTTTTCAAGAATTTTGAAGGGTTTAGACGCAGGTTGTCATCGTCAATATCCGTATAATGAATTCGTTGTGAATCTTGAATGATACGAATATCTTTATGAGTTCTGTGAATGAAAGTGATGTTCTAGTATAGTTTGAATTTAAAATATGATTTTGAAGGATGTAGGAATTTAAGATTGATGGCACTTCTTAAATCTTGACTTAGATTTTGATCTGTCAAAATCAGAATATGTAATTGAATTGGTATGGAAAATAGTTGTCTTGAATTTTGTGAAATGATGTATATTGCTATGAAAGGAGAGAGTATAATTAACGATTGTCGAAACATCACTGAAAATGTACAGTGTAAGATATTAATGTGAACTTAAGTATTTCTCGAGTATTACCTACCCGTTAAAATAAAATTTCACAAGTAATATTTTGTACAAAAGAATTTTTATTACAGTCTTTATGAAAATATATGTATGTATATTTTCTTCAGATGTAATATGGATTTAATGAGTTAATATTATATTAATCTCATTTGGTTTACGGTTGGAACTAGAAATGAATAATCCCTAAAACTTTAGAGATTACATAATTGCCGCGGAATATTTCTTCAACGTAAATGAAATAATGAATTAATACTTCATCACTCATTATTGTTGGTATCCCTCAGTGCCTACGGTGCGTATGATGTTGATGCTCGTAATGCGGCTTGCGATGTTGAGGCTTGTGATGTTGTTGGCAATGCTGCTGCTGGTAGTGGTTTGATGTGAGTATAGATGATGAGAATTTGTTTTGTTTTGTATTGTGAAAGAAGATGTTTAAAGTTTCTTGAATAAAAAGAGAGGTCAAGAGCTTTATAAAGGGAATGAAATGATGTAGGATGCACTTGCTAATGAAGTTTTGCTTTTCATGACAGTAATTTTTTTTTTTACTAAATAATTCACCATACAAGATACGGAGTAAAGGTCGGATAGCCTCAATAATATTAGTAATATTATACTCGTTGCGGCATATCCTGAAAAGGAGAGAGAAAATGGTGTTACGAACGGGTTCGTACGTAAGTGCCTCATGTTCTTCACCAAGAGGGCAATGTGGTGAATGGAAGGGATCACCTTCTTCTTGTCTCCAATGATTAAGTAGACTACGAACCCATCTCCAATTCACCCAAAATAGATGATGGCTAATTGGTTGATCCATTCCAGTCACACTGCTTTCGGAGCTCGAGTGAAATTCCATATCGGAATTCGAGGGACTTGAACTAGTGGAGAGTTCCATTTCGTACGATTGAATAAAGGATTTTTCTATATGAAATGATTTCCGGCTATCGGATGGTATTCTAATTACATAGAATATCTATATATATAGAGCAAAAGATTTCATAGATTACGGAGGAATTTACGAAATATGTTAGGCAAAGTTTACAGTAACAGATACGCTAAGATATGAATTAGCATATACGCTAAAATATGAACTTTGTCTATACACTATTTATGCAATCAATGCAGTAAGATGTGTCTAGACTAAGAATGATAAGCATGTAATTTTCTAAGGGTGATAAGCAGATGATTTCCGACTAGAAATGATAAGCAAAACTTTTGACATGCAGTTAAGGTCGAAGTCCAGACTCACTAATGCATCTTAATAACTATCCGTTAGACACACTAATGCAAGACATGGTTCGCTAAGACCACCGCTCTGATATCAACTGAAACGGCCCGTCCATATTACTATAAACCCAGTACGTTCTCTTTGGTCTTATAGCAATGTATTTAACCTCTATATGATACGTTTTAGAAAATATTTCATTTATTTCTTAAAAAGCACATCATTATTATACATAATGCATGTTTTAAACAAGTGGGCGATTATTTAAGAAATAATCCCCAAAATACATCGATTTCCAAATACTACACACGTAACGTAACAGTCGAATATAATACATGACAAAGGTTTTATTGAATGCAACACTTTATTTAAATAAAAGTATGAGACTCCATGCACAGCTTGCTCAGATAATGCAACAGTGGAAGACTTTCTTAAGGACCTGAGAATAAACATGCGTAAACAGTCAACACAAAGGTTGGTGAGATATATAGGTTTATCATCGATATAAATATAGACCACAAGATTTCATAGTTATAAATATATGTACACTCGCAAGTGTATAAAAGTATTCTATAAGTTGTTGAGTGCTTCGGTAACCATACTTAACCATTAATGTGGCATATTCTCTTTATTATGAAATCTCCCTACAATGTACCAAGTGTAGTAAAAACGAAGTACTATGCAACCGTTTACGATACTAGAGCGACTAGCCCGGTTGGGGTTGTCAAACCTGATAGATCTATCAATAGGATTCGCGCTTACATGTTCTTACAATATGTAAATATTAGTTACCAAGCTATTAGGGAAGATATGAAAAGTGGTACAACTCAACGTAGAATATATTTTAAGTACTTGTGTCTATGGCGTAAAACATAAAATGCATGTATTCTCATCCCAAAATATTTGTAGAGTTTAAAAATGGGACTATATACTCACAGTAGTAAAAGTATATTAATAATAAGTTTTCAACTTATTAAAAATATGACCGTCGTCCTTGGATTCACGAACCTATAACAATAATAACGATTCAGATAATAATACGACATATGAATAAAATAAAGCAAGTTCATAGAATACTTATATAATAATTTTTAACATTTTATGTTAGTAGTCCATTGTTAGTAGTCCAAAATAGTCCAAAAAGTCCAACAGTCCAATAATCGGTGTGTATATATATATATATATATATATATATATATATATATATATATATATATATATATATATATATATATATATATAATCTTAGAATTACCCCCACGACGTATTGTATACGTATTGTCTTTGCATCAACCCAGAGACGTATTGTATATGTATTGTGTATGTATTGTTTAGGATTTATCAAAACGTATTGTATACTTATTGTGTTAAGACGTACCAAGAATATTATTATACATATATACAATCACAGAATTAATCAAGATTATAATATTTTGTTATACTACTGATAACATGTCCAAATATATATAGGATATAGGAAAACTTAACAAGGATATGATTAATATAGTTTTTATAATATAAATTTCGTCCATACAACGTTAATTTTAGCAAATTTTGTTTTGCTCGCCAAATATTCATTACAACTCCGTTTAAAGCGAATCAAATTGCTATAGATTCATTAAGAAGTAAATTTTACAAAACTAATTTGAAAAGTTCATTCCAAGTAGTAATTTTTAGAGCTTTACCATCTTTTTGTGTCGGTGGACAGATTTGGAAAAATTCCGGCATCCACCCAATATATGATTTTTGATAAAATACTTCCACTTTGTCTAAAATCATGAAAAAAAATACTGGAAGTCTTATTTACATATATTAACATATTTCTAAAGTCTTATCCTCGAACTCAAAGTCTAAGATAGGTTTTTAATTCCCAACCCAAAACAGCCCGCTTTTTACAGAATGGAGATTAAAGGATATATGTTAAGTTTCAAGGTGTTCTTCATATGTACAAGTTATAAGTTCTTATATTAACTTAATATAACATCATATTACATATAAATAAGTGTTATTAGAGTTAATTTAGAAAGATTAGATTAGTTTTTCAAACAAGCTTGGTGTTTACCAAAACAAGTTCTAGTTTTTACAAGTTTTATAAGTATAATAAGATAGCAACTATACAAGGAATTGAACAAGGATTTTGAGAAGTATTTAACCTTGATTATGAAGAGAAAAGTTTCTGAGATTAAAGTATTATATGAGAGCATTCAAGTGTGTGTTTTTAGTTTAAGAAAATGTGGAGTAAAAATGAGTTAAAATGGTCCTTATTTATAAGCTTATTATTTTGGCTTTTAGTGAAAATATCTAAGATAAGTTAAATTGTATTAAGTCATGCATGACATATTAAATTGATTAGGTCATGGATGACATATTACACAAATAATTGCAGATTTCTATTGGTATATACCAATAGTAAATACTTCTAGAAGCTGTGTATAATACGGGTAAAAATACCGTATGAATGCGAGTAGAATTCTTTGAGGAAATTGAACGGAAATACGAGTATAGATATCATTTATATGTATTGGTATATTATAAAGTGTATTCAATACTTGTAAGGATGTATTTACACTCGTAATACATTATATGTAAATACATTTTAACATAAGTTAATTACGTCGTTTAAATAGTAACATATATATTGTTTGAAAACTCTTTAAATTTGTAGTATGATATATATATATATATATATATATATATATATATATATATATATATATATATATAATACTTTGTTAATATACATAATGAGATATTTAATTATCATATTTTCAAGTTAAATATATATAAATCCATATATATACACAATAATTAAACAATTAAACAATTAAATTAAGTTATGACGTTCGTGAATCGTCGGAATAAAAGGGTGACCAAAAGCTTGTGTAAAAATCTTTTCGGAGGTTCAAGATTTATTAAAATTCATTGCTTATCAAGTCGGAATTATATAAATATTATGTTTAAATTTGGGCGAAAATTTCCGGGTCGTCGCACGCAAGCTATTTCATTTACACTTTACTACTTTTGTAAACTTAAAACTGTTGTTGAACCGTTTGGTAAATAAACTTTGTAAGTCTTGTACGTTTCAAATGAATGCGACATAATTTTGGTCGAACGCGTCTCATTTAGGGACTATGACCACGTAACAGTACCTAAGTAACGACGCCGTCAATGACGATTTTTGTCGGGTCGTTACAGATGGTATCAGAGCGTTGGTTGTAGGGAACTAGGATATGCATTAGCGTGTCTGACAGAGTCGTTAGGATGCATTAGTGAATCTAGACTACAACCGGATAGTTAATCATTGCATTCTGACTTGCATTTGCTATAGATAGCACTTACTAGACTACTTGTGCATTATACTTGAATCATTCTTAGGCAAACTTCTTACTGGTACCAAGCTTTCATCATACGAATCTGTATTCTGCCACTTTCTCGTAACACACGTGAATTCAAGATTCATACGCGTAAGGAGGACGATGAATTCATTAGTTATACTAGTTCGGGAACTCTGTCTCCCATGTTGTTATTCGCCACCGTTTCAACTTACTATCGGTGTCACACCGGTGTTCCTTACTATCTACCACTTCTTGTTACTACCATCACTACTCTAGGTGAGTATCGTCATCACTATTTATCACTACGGTTGCGTACTATTTGTTATCATGATTCGTTACACTTCTCGTACCGGAATACATTATTGTTTCACTTGAACCGCTTTGACGTGAACAATCATTTATACACTTCCCTCGGGGAACGCTTCTTTAGAGTTGCACAAATTCTTTCGATTTAATACGAGTCACATTTGAGACGTCGTTACACTTTGTTCATTTTAAAACTTCACGATTTCACGAACTTGAATCTATGGAGCGATGTGGGAATGGAGGTATGAGTTAGCGTAATATAACGACACTCGATCAACGTGGTTATATTACGGTAAGTCATACCAAAGTTCTAATGACACGTGATGGTGATTGGACTCGATCAACCTAATCACCACCATGTGCCATGTACATGACTTCATTTTTCTTGTTTGAACATTCGACAATTCCGAGAATACTGATAACAACCATACCCGGGACACATCGTCGATTATTGTCGAACCATATTTATGCTTCCGAATGAATGACAAATTCTTGCAACTTCAAACGTATGTTACACGTGTATACTATCTCATCTTCGCGCAGTTTTAACGACGAACTACGATATGCTGGTTATGCTCACATCGAGGCGGAAACTTCCCTCGCATCACACTCGTACTTTCGTTTAAGGAAATCTTTATTCTAAATTCTTAATAGCGGGAGAGACTCTTCACGTTATACTAGTATTCACCACGAGGGTGGATAGTCCTGACGCACATTTTCAGAACCCGATAAGAAACTTGCTCTAACAAACGTTTTCGAAAACAGATAAATCTTCCGCGGCGTGAAATTCTTGAGAAACAAAAACTTGTTCATATATACCTTAAAGAAATGTACATCGTCTCGGATCGAGATTCTCATTTCACTTCTAGATTTCGGAGTGCCTTACAAAAGCCTCGGGACCACGTTTAGACCTAAGTACAACACATCAACCACAACTCGAAGGACCAAACAAACATACGATTCAAATCTTGGAATCCATAATATGAGTTTGCGTTATCAACTTCAAATTTACTTGAGAAAAGCCTTTGCCTTTAGCCGAATTCTAGTACTACAATAATTTTATTCGGGTATTAACGCCACACCTTTCGAAAACTCATATAGCCGCCATTGTCGTTTTCTTAATTGTTGAACCGAATTAGGTGACAAGCACACCACCGGACCAAAACTCATTCATGAAATAACCGTTAAGATCGTTCAAATCCGAGAAAGGCTCAAGACGGCCCGTAGTCGCCAAAAGAGCTACGCCGGTGTTAGACGTAAACCTTTCGAATTCCAAGTGGGTAACCGCATAACGTTAAAAGTCGCACCTTAGAAAGGTGTAATCCATTTCAGGAAATGTAGAAATCTAAATACACGATATTTTGATCCTTTTAAATCTTGGGGTGTTTTGGACCCGTTGCTTGCCGTTTAGATTTTCTGACTCATTTGAGTCTCTGTTCATCCTACATTCCATGTACCTAACTTAAAAAAGTGTCTTGTGGAACAAGAACTTGTTATCCTTTTGATGAACTTCCTATCGATGACAAACTTCACCTTCTAGGAGAACCGGTTGAAATTATGGATCGTGAAACCAAACTCTGAAACAACGTAAAATCCCGACTGTCAAGCTCGTTGAAATGCCCAAGGAAGTGCCTTCACTTATTCGTAGAATTTGCAACGCAAGATCTCGAGGAAGAAACAACGACTAATACTTCCAACTAAATTTCAGGACGAAATTTCTTTTAAGGTGTAGGTAATGTAACATCCCGCATTTTTCCGTTAAATTTATTTTTAACACCGTCTTTTTTTTTCTAGATGACATCTTTCGTTATCTAAATTCGTATCATTCGTTAACTAACGTTCTTAATATTTCCGTTATTTAATTATAACATCACTCGTTTACTCGAACGTTTTTAAAATATTCGTTTGGTTAATTTCCGCACCCGCTTTGAAACTCGAGGGACCAAAGTTGCAAAGGAGCCTAACTAGTTGACTAGGTCAACTAGTCAAACCCCACCATCACCACTCATTCACTCTTCACCTCCCACCTCTCTTTTTCTCTCTAGCAACAAAACCCCATTTTCATCTTCATCAAAGATTCATCATCCAAATCCGAATCAAGAAGCAAACATCAAAACAAATTACATATTTGGAATCCTCTCTTCATCCTCTTCGATTTGGTACAAATTTCATAGCTTGGGGTAAGGTTTCTAAAAACACTAGATTTCTCTAAATTCGTTTTATATACTTGAAATGGTGTTAATTAGGGTCTATGGCTCAAGTATAACATGAATATATGTTTTATTTGCTCGATTTGTTGTTTTTGAAGTAACTAGCACGAACTTGAAATGGGTGTGCTTAATCCTTGAATTTGGTTGATTAAATATTGTTTAAATATTAAAGTTCATGTATTAAATGTGTTACTAGCATCATTAGCTTCATTTTAATGTGTAGGTTGATTTAGAAAAACTTCATTTACAAAATGGTTGAATTCATGATTTTGATTAGGGTATGATGAACTCTAAAACGAACTTTTGATGCTTTGAATGAGATGAAATGTTATTAGTGAGTGTTTAGTTGCAATGTATGTTTCATTACCTTCAAAACGGCATATCATATGTGTGAATTGGATTCCCGAATCTTAAAATGCATTTTATGAACTTGAAACCTTGATTTTGAGCGTTTAATGATCATTTATTGAGGTTTTCATTGTTGTTAATGATGAGTTTGATTTATGAAATGTGTTTAGTTGTATTCCTCTTTAAATTACCTTTCCAACGATATAAGATACGTGTTTTGAATGTTTACGGTTCATAAGTTATGATCGTTTGAAGTTGAAATCGTCTAAGTGTTAAACTGCCCAGAAATTGCTGAAACAGATGCAGATGCGGCACATCTGCCTTAGATGCGGCGCATCTGAGGCAGACTGCCCAAAAACATCATTTTTCGTTTAATTATAGCTATGCTATGCACCCCCGATTGATATGAAACTTGGCCAACATGCTTATACATGACTTCTAAGCTCAGAAAAATAGTTCCGGACCCGACCTTACCCCGTTGACTTTTTCGTTGACTTTGACCAAGTTTAACTTTTAGTCAAACTTAACAAAACACTTATGCAATCGTTCTAATCTTATTTTATACTTGATTCTTGCATGAAACTTGACAACGTGATTCACATGCTATATAATCGAGTCGTAACGAGCCATAGGACTAATTGAACACATTTCGACCGACCTTGTTTGTGTCTTACCCGGTATTGATACAACTTAATTGTTTAGGTCAAGGCTAAGCAACTTTCATGCACACGTTTACTTTGTGAAGTACATTTATACTCGTGCACTCGAGGTGAGATCATAGTCCCACCTTTTCAACAACTTTTTATACTTTTAAATCGTGAGCTGAGAAACATATACTTTGTTACATTTTGTACTACTTACTTTTATACTTTGAACACAAGTACAAGGAAACAAACATTCCACAGCGAGTTAGAACAAAAAACCTCAATTCGATTATCATTAGTTACACTTGCAGGGTGTAAGCGAGAACTTATATTGTGTGGCCATACGGGTTTGACAAACCCTCATTTCGGACGGTTCGCTACCGTCTACGGATGAAATATATTTTCGAGAAACAGTGTATGTTCTAACACTATTGTGATGGGGTTCTTGGTACGTTAAGTCTTGATAATTGGGTGCTCGCGAACATACTTTTGGAATGCAAACGATTTGGAAAATCAACTATATTAAATCTTGTGGTTCAAAAACAATGTTTACAAACACCTATGATTTCACCAACGTTTTTCGTTGACAGTTTTCTACATGTTTCTCAGGTTCATGAATGGCTATTTAATACATGCTTCCGCGTACACTCATACTTGCTTAGGGTCAAGCATACATGCATACACTCTGATTACTTGCTTGGAGTCAAGCATTCATACATACTTACGCTATTTATAGCAACTGTGATTTTAAACTAATTATGTCGCAAGTTATTTCATTTATACTTTATACTGTTGTAAACTTAAACTTGTTGTTTATCCATTGGTAAACTAAACTTTGTAAGTCTTGTACTTTTCAAATGAATGCGACATAATTTTGGTCAAATGTGTCTCATTTAGGGACTATGATCACGCAACGGGACCTAAGTTAATGGCGCCGTCAATGACGATTTTTTGGGTCGTTACAGATGGTATCAAAGCGTTGGTTGTAGGGAACTAGGATATGCATTAGTGTGTCTGACAGAGTCGTTAGGACGCATTAGTGAATCTAGACTACAACCGGATAGTTAATCATTGCATTCTGACTTGCATTTGCTATAGATAGCACTTACTAGACTACTTGTGCATTATACTTGAATCATTGTTAGGCAAACTTCTTACTGGTACCAAGCTTTCATCATACGAATCCGTATTCTGCCACTTTCTCGTAACACACGTGAATTCAAGATTCATACGCGTAAGGAGGACGATGAATTCATTAGTTATACTAGTTCGGGAACTCTGTCTCCCATGTTGTTATTCGCCACCGTTTCAACTTACTATCAGTGTCACACCGGTGTTCCTTACTATCTACCACTTCTTGTTACTACCATCACTACTCTAGGTGAGTATCGTCATCACTATTTATCACTACGGTTGCGTACTATTCGTTATCATGATTCGTTACACTTCTCGTACCGGAATACATTATTGTTTGACTTGAACCGCTTTGACGTGAACAATCATTTATACACTTCCCTCGGGGAACGCTTCTTTAGAGTTGCACAAATTCTTTCGATTTAATACGAGTCACATTTGAGACGTCGTTACACTTTGTTCATTTTAAAACTTCACGATTTCACGAACTTGAATCTATGGAGCGATGTGGGAATGGAAGTATGAGTTAGCGTAATATAACGACACTCGATCAACGTGGTTATATTATTAGCGTAATATAACGACACTCGATCAACGTGGTTATATTATGGTAAGTCATACCAAAGTTCTAATGACACGTGATGGTGATTGGACTCGATCAACCTAATCACCACCATGTGCCATGTACATGACTTCATTTTTCTTGTTTGAACATTCGACAACTCCGAGAATACTGATAACAACCATACCCGGGACACATCGTCGATTATTGTCGAACCATATTTATGCTTCCGAATGAATGACAAATTCTTGCAACTTCAAACGTATGTTACACGTGTATACTATCTCATCTTCGCGCAGTTTTAACGACGAACTACGATATGCTGGTTATGCTCACATCGAGGCGGAAACTTCCCTCGCATCATACTCGTACTTTCGTTTAAGGAAATCTTTATTCTAAATTCTTAATAGAGGGAGAGACTCTTCACGTTATACTAGTATTTACCACGAGGGTGGATAGTCCTGACGCACATTTTCAGAACCCGATAAGAAACTTGCTCTAACAAACGTTTTCGAAAACCGATAAATCTTCCGCGGCGTGAAATTCTTGAGAAACAAAAACTTGTTCATATATACCTTAAAGAAATGTACATCGTCTCGGATCGAGATTCTCATTTCACTTCTAGATTTCGGAGTGCCTTACAAAAGCCTCGGGACCACGTTTAGACCTAAGTACAACACATCAACCACAACTCGAAGGACCAAACAAACATACGATTCAAATCTTGGAAACCATAATACGAGTTTGCGTTATCAACTTCAAATTTACTTGAGAAAAGCCTTTGCCTTTAGCCGAATTCTAGTACTACAATAATTTTATTTGGGTATTAACACCACACCTTTCGAAAACTCATATAGCCGCCATTGTCGTTTTCTTAATTGTTGAACCGAATTAGGTGACAAGCACCCCACCGGATCCGAACTCATTCATGAAATAACCGTTAAGATCGTTCAAATCCGAGAAAGGCTCAAGACGGCCCGTAGTTGCCAAAAGAGCTACGCCGGTGTTAGACGTAAACCTTTCGAATTCCAAGTGGGTAACCGGATAACGTTAAAAGTCGCACCTTAGAAAGGTGTAATCCATTTCGGGAAACGTAGAAATCTAAATACGTGATATTTTGATCCTTTTAAATCTTTGGGCGTTTTGGACCCGTTGCTTGCCGTTTAGATTTTCCGACTCATTTGAGTCTCTGTTCATCCTACATTCCATGTACCTAACTTAAAGAAGTGTCTTGTGGAACCAGAACTTGTTATTCTTTTGATGAACTTCCTATCGATGACAAACTTCACCTTCTAGGAGAACCGGTTGAAATTATGGATCGTGAAACCAAACTCTGAAACAACGTAAAATCCCTACTGTCAAGCTCGTTGAAATGCCCAAGGAAGTGCCTTCACTTATTCGTAGAATTTGCAACGCAAGATCTCGAGGAAGAAACAACGACTACTACTTCCAACTAAATTTCGGGACGAAATTTCTTTTAAGGTGTAGGTAATGTAACATCCCGCATTTTTTCGTTAAATTTATTTTTAACACCGTCTTTTTTTTCTAGATGATATCTTTCGTTATCTAAATTCGTATCATTCGTTAACTAACGTTCTTAATATTTCCGTTATTTAATTATAACATCACTCGTTTACTCGAACATTTTTAAAATATTCATTTGGTTAATTCCCGCACCCGCTTTGAAACTCGAGGGACCAAAGTTGCAAAGGGGCCTAACTAGTTGACTAGGTCAACTAGTCAAACCCCACCATCACCACTCATTCACTCTTCACCTCCCACCTCTCTTTTTCTCTCTAGCAACAAAACCCCATTTTCATCTTCATCAAAGATTCATCATCCAAATCCGAATCAAGAAGCAAACTTCAAAACAAATTACATATTTGGAATCCTCTCTTCATCCTCTTCGATTTGGTACAAATTTCATAGCTTGGGGTAAGGTTTCTAAAAACACTAGATTTCTCTAAATTTGTTTTATATGCTTGAAATGGTGTTAATTAGGGTCTATGACTCAAGTATAACATGAATATATGTTTTTCTTGCTCGATTTGTTGTTTTTGGAGTAACTAGCATGAACTTGAAATGGGTGTGCTTAATCCTTGATTTTGGTTGATTAAATGTTGTTTAAATGTTAAAGTTCATGTATTAAATGTGTTACTAGCATCATTAGCTTCATTTTAATGTGTAGGTTGATTTAGAAAAGCTTCATTTACAAAATGGTTGAATTCATAATTTTGATTAGGGTTTGATGAACTCTAAAACGAACTTTTGATGCTTTGAATGCCGTGAAATGTTATTAGTAAGTGTTTAGTTGTAATTTATGTTTCATTACCTTCAAAACGGCATATCATATGTGTGAATTGGATTCCCGAATCTTAAAATGCATTTTATGAACTTGAAACCTTGATTTTGAGCGTTTAATGATCATTTATTGAGGTTTTCATTGTTGTTAATGATGAGTTTGATTTACGAAATGTGTTTATTTGTATTCCTCTTTAAATTACCTTTCCAACGATATAAGATACGTGTTTTGAATATTTACGGTTCATAAGTTATGATCGTTTGAAATTGAAATCGTCTAAGTGTTAAACTGCCCAGAAATTGCTGAAACAGATGCAGATGCGGCGCATCTGCCTTAGATGCGGTGCATCTGAGGCAGACTGCCCAAAAACGTCATTTTTCGTTTAATTATAGCTATGCTATGCACCCCCGATTGATATGAAACTTGGCCAACATGCTTATACATGACTTCTAAGCTCAGAAAAATAGTTCGGGACCCGACCTGACCCCGTTGACTTTTTTGTTGACTTTGACCAAGTTTGACTTTTAGTCAAACTTAACAAAACACTTATGCAATCGTTCTAATCTTATTTTATACTTGATTCTTGCATGAAACTTGACAACGTGATTCACATGCTATATAATCGAGTCGTAACGAGCCATAGGACTAATTGAACACATTTCGACCGACCTTGTTTGTGTCTTACCCGGTATTGATACAACTTACTTGTTTAGGTCAAGGCTAAGCAACTTTCATGCACACGTTTACTTTGTGAAGTACATTTATACTCGTGCACTCGAGGTGAGATCATAGTCCCACCTTTTCAACAACTTTTTATACTTTTAAATCGTGAGCTGAGAAACATATACTTTGTTACATTTTGTACTACTTACTTTTATACTTTGAACACAAGTACAAGGAAACAAACTTTCCACAGCGAGTTAGAACAAAAAACCTCAATTCGATTATCATTAGTTGCACTTGCAGGGTGTAAGCGAGAACTTATATTGTGTAGCCATACGGGTTTGACAAACCCTCATTTCGGACGGTTCGCTACCGTCTACGGATGAAATATATTTTCGAGAAACAGTGTATGTTCTAACACTATTGTGATGGGGTTCTTGGTACGTTAAGTCTTGATAATTGGGTGCTCGTGAACATACTTTTGGAATGCAAACGATTTGGAAAATCAATTATATTAAATCTTGTGGTTCAAAAACAACGTTTACAAACACCTATGATTTCACCAACGTTTTTCGTTGACAGTTTTCTACATGTTTCTCAGGTTCATGAATGGCTATTTGATACATGCTTCCGTGTACACTCATACTTGCTTGGGGTCAAGCATACATGCATACACTCTGATTACTTGCTTGGAGTCAAGCATACATACATACTTACGCTATTTATAGCAACTGTGATTTTAAACTAATTATGTCGCAAGTTATTTCATTTATACTTTATACTGTTGTAAACTTAAACTTGTTGTTGATCCGTTAGAAAACTAAACTTTGTAAGTCTTGTACTTTTCAAATGAATGCGACATAATTTTGGTCAAACGTGTGTCATTTAGGGACTATGACCACGCAACGGGACCTAAGTTAATGGCGCCGTCAATGACGATTTTGTCGGGTCGTTACAGATGGTATCAGAGCGTTGGTTGTAGGGAACTAGGATATGCATTAGTGTGTCTGACAGAGTCGTTAGGACGCATTAGTGAATCTAGACTACAACCAGATAGTTAATCATTGCATTCTGACTTGCATTTGCTATAGATAGTACTTACTTGACTACTTGTGCATTATACTTGAATCATTCTTAGGCAAACTTCTTACTGGTACCAAGCTTTCATTATACGAATCCGTATTCTGCCACTTTCTCGTAACACACGTGAATTCAAGATTCATACGCATAAGGAGGACAATGAATTCATTAGTTATACTAGTTTGGGAACTCTGTCTCCCATGTTGTTATTCGCCACCGTTTCAACTTACTATCGGTGTCACACCGGTGTTCCTTACTATCTACCACTTCTTGTTACTACCATCACTACTCTAGGTGAGTATCGTCATCACTATTTATCACTACGGTTGCGTACTATTCGTTATCATGATTCGTTACACTTCTCGTACTGGAATACATTATTGTTTGACTTGAACCGCTTTGACGTGAACAATCATTTATACACTTCCCTCGGGGAACGCTTCTTTAGAGTTGCACAAATTCTTTCAATTTAATACGAGTCACGTTTGAGACATCGTTACACTTTGTTCATTTTAAAACTTCACGATTTCACGAACTTGAATCTATGGAGCGATGTGGGAATGGAGGTATGAGTTAGCGTAATATAACGACACTCGATCAACGTGGTTATATTACAGTAAGTCATACCAAAGTTCTAATGACACGTGATGGTGATTGGACTCGATCAACCTAATCACCACCATGTGCCATGTACATGACTTCATTTTTCTTGTTTGAACATCCGACAACTCCGAGAATACTGATAACAACCATACTCGGGACACATCGTCGATTATTGTCGAACCATATTTATGCTTCCGAATGAATGACAAATTCTTGCAACTTCAAACGTATGTTACACGTGTATACTATCTCTTCTTCGCGTAGTTTTAACGACGAACTACGATATGCTGGTTATGCTCACATCGAGGCGAAAACTTTCCTCGCATCACACTCGTACTTCCGTTTAAGGAAATCTTTATTCTAAATTCTTAATAGAGGGAGTGACTCTTCACGTTATACTAGTATTCACCACGAGGGTGGATAGTCCTGACGCACATTTTCAGAACCCGATAAGAAACTTGCTCTAACAAACGTTTTCGAAAACCGATAAATCTTCCGCGGTGAAATTCTTGAGAAACAAAAACTTGTTCATATATACCTTAAAGAAATGTACATCGTCTCGGATCGAGATTCTCGTTTCACTTCTAGATTTCGGAGTGCCTTACAAAAGCCTCGAGACCACGTTTAGACCTAAGTACAACACATCAACCACAACTCGAAGGACCAAACAAACATACGATTCAAATCTTGGAAACCATAATACGATTTTGCATTATCAACTTCAAATTTACTTGAGAAAAGCCTTTGCCTTTAGCCGAATTCTAGTACTACAATAATTTTATTCGGGTATTAACGCCACACCTTTCGAAAACTCATATAGCCGCCATTGTCGTTTTCTTAATTGTTGAACCGAAGTAGGTGACAAGCACACCACCGGACCCGAACTCATTCATGAAATAACCGTTAAGATCGTTCAAATCCGAGAAAGGCTCAAGACTGCCCGTAGTCGCCAAAAGGGCTACGCCGGTGTTAGACGTAAACCTTTCAAATTCCAAGTGGGTAACCGCATAACGTTAAAAGTCGCACCTTATAAAGGTGTATTCCATTTCGGGAAACGTAGAAAGCTAAATACGCGATATTTTGATCCTTTTAAATCTTGGGGTGTTTTGGACCCGTTGCTTGCTGTTTAGATTTTCCGATTCATTTGAGTCTCTGTTCATCCTACATTCCATGTACCTAACTTAAAGAAGTGTCTTGTGGAACAAGAACTTGTTATCCTTTTGATGAACTTCCTATCGATGACAAACTTCACCTTCTAGGAGAACCGGTTGAAATTATGGATCGTGAAACCAAACTCTGAAACAACGTAAAATCCCGACTATCAAGCTCGTTGAAATGCCCAAGGAAGTGCCTTCACTTATTCGTAGAATTTGCAACGCAAGATCTCGAGGAAGAAACAACGACTACTACTTCCAACTAAATTTCGGGACGAAATTTCTTTTAAGGTGTAGGTAATGTAACATCCCGCATTTTTTCGTTAAATTTATTTTTAACACCGTCTTTTTTTTCTAGATGATATCTTTCGTTATCTAAATTCGTATCATTCGTTAACTAACTTTCTTAATATTTCCGTTATTTAATTTTAACATCACTCGTTTACTCGAACGTTTTTAAAATATTCCTTTGGTTAATTCCCGCACTCGCTTTGAAACTCGAGGGACCAAAGTTGCAAAGGGGCCTAACTAGTTGACTAGGTCAACTAGTCAAACCCCACCATCACCACTCATTCACTCTTCACCTCCCACCTCTCTTTTTCCCTCTAGCAACAAAACCCCATTTTCATCTTCATCAAAGATTCATCATCCAAATCCGAATTAAGAAGCAAATATTAAAACAAATTACATATTTGGAATCCTCTCTTCATCCTCTTCGATTTGGTACAAATTTCATAGCTTGAGGTAAGGTTTCTAAAAACACTAGATTTCTCTAAATTCGTTTTATATACTTGAAATGGTGTTAATTAGGGTCTATGGCTCAAGTATAACATGAATATATGTTTTGTTTGCTCGATTTGTTATTTTTGGAGTAACTAGCATGAACTTGAAACGGGTGTGCTTAATCCTTGATTTTGGTTGATTAAATGTTTTTTAAATGTTAAAGTTCATGTATTAAATGTGTTACTAGCATCATTAGCTTCATTTTAATGTGTAGGTTGATTTAGAAAAGCTTCATTTACAAAATGGTTGAATTCATGATTTTGATTAGGGTTTGATGAACTCTAAAACGAACTTTTGATGCTTTGAATGCCGTGAAATGTTATTAGTAAGTGTTTAGTTGTAATTTATGTTTCATTACCTTCAAAATGGCATATCATATGTGTGAATTGGATTCCCGAATCTTAAAATGCATTTTATGAACTTGAAACCTTGATTTTGAGCGTTTAATGATCATTTATTGAGGTTTTCATTGTTGTTAATGATGAGTTTGATTTATGAAATGTGTTTATTTGTATTCCTCTTTAAATTACCTTTCCAACGATATAAGATACGTATTTTGAATATTTACGGTTCATAAGTTATGATCGTTTGAAGTTGAAATCGTCTAAGTGTTAAACTGCCCAGAAATTGCTGAAACAGATGCAGATGCGGCGCATCTGCCTTAGATGCGGTGCATCTGAGGCAGACTGCCCAAAAACGTCATTTTTCGTTTAATTATAGCTATGCTATGCACCCCCGATTGATATGAAACTTGGCCAACATGCTTATACATGACTTCTAAGCTCAGAAAAATAGTTCGGGACCCGACCCCACCCCGTTGACTTTTTCGTTGACTTAGACCAAGTTTGACTTTTAGTCAAACTTAACAAAACACTTATGCAATCATTATAATCTTATTTTATACTTGATTCTTGCATGAAACTTGACAACGTGATTCACATGCTATATAATCGAGTCGTAACGAGCCATAGGACTAATTGAACACATTTCGACCGACCTTGTTTATGTCTTACCCGGTATTGATATAACTTACTTGTTTAGGTCAAGGCTAAGAAACTTTCATGCACATGTTTACTTTGTGAAGTACATTTATACTCATGCACTCGAGGTGAGATCATAGTCCCACCTTTTCAACAACTTTTTATACTTTTAAATCGTGGGCTGAGAAACATATACTTTGTTACATTTTGTACTACTTACTTTTATACTTTGAACACAAGTACAAGGAAACAAACATTCCACAGCGAGTTAGAACAAAAATCCTCAATTAGATTATCATTAGTTACACTTGCAGGGTGTAAGCGAGAACTTATATTGTGTGGCCATACGGGTTTGATAAACCCTCATTTCGGACGGTTCGCTACCGTCTACGGATGAAATATATTTTCGAGAAACAGTGTATGTTCTAACACTATTGTGATGGGGTTCTTGGTACGTTAAGTCTTGATAATCGGGTGCTCGCGAACATACTTTTAGAATGCAAACGATTTGGAAAATCAACTATATTAAATCTTGTGGTTCAAAAACAACGTTTACAAACACCTATGATTTCACCAACATTTTTCATTGACAGTTTTCTACATGTTTCTCAGGTTCATGAATGGCTATTTGATACATGCTTCCGCGTACACTCATACTTGCTTGGAGTCAAGCATACATGTATACACTCTGATTACTTGTTTGGAGTCAAGCATACATACATACTTACGCTATTTATAGCAACTGTAATTTTAAACTAATTATGTCGCAAGTTATTTCATTTATACTTTATACTGTTGTAAACTTAAACTTGTTGTTGATCCGTTGGTAAACTAAACTTTGTAAGTCTTGTACTTTTCAAATGAATGAGACATAATTTTGGTCAAACGTGTCTCATTTACAGACTATGACCATGCAAAGGGACCTAAGTTAACGGCGCCGCCAATGACGATTTTGTCAGGTCGTTACAGTCACAGTACCTACCCGTTAAAGAAATTTTGTCTCGAAATTTGATTGGGATGGTCATGGTTAATAATAAAAATGTTTTCATGACGAATATAAGTTGGTAAATTGAGTTTTATCATTATTGAGTAATATGGATAAAACAATTCGATTATTCGAAGAGTATGAATGAAGCTATAAAAAAAATGAAAAGAGTAAATGCAGATTCGTCTTAACCGGTGACGTAGTCATGGTTGATTTTCAGAATTTAAGGGATTTAGAGAAAATCTTCGTAATAAGATTTGATTCTTTGATAATTAAGGAAATCAGGATCCTCTTTGGTTAAATGCGATAACCAGTCTCGATTGCTCTGTCGGATATTTCACTATAATTCCACTCTCTTCCTTCTGTTTTCTCTTCCCGACTTTAAGTCAAGCGAATAATGGTCTAGAATTCGTAGATATAAGTTTCGAAATGAACATGGTTAATGTTCTAAGAAGAAAATTGAAATGGCACGATGTTGATTTGTCAAATTATCAGAATACCCTGGAAAAGACCGAATCATCAAGAAATATTTTCTTGATATTTTAGAGGTTAAATAGAATACAAGAGTCGTGTAACATGGCACATGATGACGTTATGATCTGTGAATCATCACGTTCCATTTAAAAACTCAGCATGACTTACTGTAATATAATCACATTAGTTTCATTATATTATACTAACCCATGCATCAGTTCCCAACACTACTTCAAAAAAAAACATTCATAATTTAAACTCGAAGGTTTCAGAATTTAGAAATTAAAATAGTTTCTTTTATGATGTAACGCAGATAGCGCGAAGAGATAATGATTTTAGATAAGAATAATTATGGAAATATCTTCAGAAATATGGAGGATATTTATAATGAAAGATATGATGATATCTTAGAATTTCTAATATCAGAGGATGATGAAGAATATTGTCCGCAAGGGTTTAGAGTCAGGAGCAAGGTATTCGTTAATGACTTCAGCAGATACTGAATCATTTGGATTCTTTGAAGGCAGGTTTAGTCTTTGTGATTTGTCCACAGTCTCCTTCATACTTTGCTCAATCCGTTTTCCAATTCCAAACTTTCTCTTTTTCTGAGCTTTGCCAACACACTATTCTTTATCATCAAACTTTTTACTGTTAAGGTCGTTTACAGTTTTTGCTGCTTCATTAGCATTTTTCAAAATTCAGAGTATTGATTTGCAGACTGGGTGCTTTGCAGAATTTCAGAATTTAAGATCATAATTCTAGGAGATAGATGTTATATGTATACATATAACTGCTGACATAAGCATGCTGCGAAATTTCAAAATACTGATTGCTGATTCTTGGTACGGCGATTCTCGTTATTAGATGCAGATGAGTAGATGATAGGGTTTCAATGAATATAATAACTTTTTAGAAAGCCAAAGATCAATGAAGTTGCTGGTAAGTTCACTGCTACTGTGATGGGGTGTAAACGGTTCTCAGGTAATGATGACGAAAGGCAAACTTATATATCAAGGTTATAATAAGGCTTATTCGAATGAAAGGTCGATGTTGATTTGTTGGTGAAAGGATCCGTTCATATACATTATAAATGATTCACAATAGTTGATTACATCGCGAGGTACTTAACCTCTAAATGATACATTTTACAAACATTGCATTCGTTTTTAAAAGACAATCTTTCTTTACAACGAAAGTTGACAGCATGCATATCATTTCATAATATATCCAACTATAATTAACTTAATAATAATCTTGATGAACTCAACAACTCGAATGCAACATCTTTTGAAATATGCTATGAATGACTCCAAGTAATATCTTTTAAATGAGCAAATGCACAGCGGAAGATTTCTTTCATACCTGAGAACAAACATGCTTTAAAGTGTCAACCAAATGGTTGGTGAGTTCATTAGTTTATCATAATCATTCATTTCCATCATTTTAATAGACCACAAGAATTTCATTTCCATTTCTCATAAATATACGTCCCATGCATAGAGACAAAAATCATTCATATGGATTGAACACCTGGTAACCGACATTAACAAAATGCATCTAGAATATCCCCATATATAAATATCGAAGTACTAAAGCAGTTCAAATTCTCTGAATGGGGCGTGTCAAAGCTCATAGATCTATCTTTAGGATTTGCGTCAATTGGTGGCAATTATAATAAACACCAATTCTTAGGCTACCAAGTTCAACAAGGGCGATATCCGGTATAACAATTCAACCATAGAATGTAGTTTCGATTACTTGTGTCTATTTTGTAAAACATTTATAAAAGTTTCGCATGTATTCTCAGCCCAAAAATATAAAGGGTAAAAAGGAAAATGAAACTCACCATACTGTATTTCGTAGAAAAAATACATTTAACGTCATTGAATAAGTGCAATGTTGGCCTCGGATTCACGAACCTATATTAATTATATATACTTATATGTTGGTCAATATTTGTCTAACAATTTAGGTTATGTCATAGTGTACCACAATCCTAATGCTCGAGACTAAATATGCAAAAGTCAACAAAAGTCAATTTTACCCAAAATGATTTCCAAAATTTATACATGATTAGTATATAGTTTAAATATCATCGTTTTATATTTATTAAATATATTTAAAAGATTTATTAAAGTAAATAATATAATTCATTTATTAATAAAATTTTATACAAAAATATACTTTTATATATCTTAAGTAATAAAGTTCATAAAATATTATGATAGGTTAAGGTAATTATATTATCTGTATTACATATTTATTTAATAAAAAAATAACACTGTTAATAATAATAAGTAAAAGTTGTATTATTTTGTACTAATAATTATTATTATTCTATTAATAAAAATGTCAATATTAATATTTACTAAAAAATGATATTATGATAAAATGATAATTCTAATTATGATAACTTTAATATTTACGATACTTTTTAATATTAACTTTAAAATAATAATTTTATTTAAAATGATAATAATAATGATATTTTATAATAACAATGACATTTCATTTAAAATGATAATTTTTGTTAAAATAATAGTTTTACTACTAACGATTCATTTAATAATAGTAATGATAAAAATACTAAGAACGATAATTTTTATCTAAATCAATATCTTACAATATTTTAATTTCATCATGATACTCATACTCATTATTTCCTAGTCGATTCGTTTAATAGCTTTTAATCGTCTTTTATAGCACGTTCATGTTAATGATAATAATAGTAATCATAATAATTAGGTGTTACTAATATTAGTTTTTAATTATAATAGTACTAATGATAATAAATATTATGATAATATTAATGATAATACTTAATTATAACTTTAATGATAATAACGATAGTAATAATAATAAAAATAACAATTTTTACTGATAATACCTTTTATTGATAATGATAATAATAATAATAATAATAATAATAATAATAATAATAATAATAATAATAACAACTATAACGACGATAATAATAATCATTTTTAATAATAATATAAAAATTTCAATTGACTATAACTTCTAATCCGTTCATCGAAATAATTCGATATCTAAATGAAAAGTTCTTAATTTTTCGCTAGCTTTCCAACGACATGCATATCTTATACCTTATCTCAACCGCATATGTAACTAATTCAGGATTCAACATAACCTATCTAATGGCAATATCAAAAGTACAAGCATGCATAATCCTATATACTCGAGCACTAGTCAGGGATACACTATTAGTATGTAAAAATTAAATTATGAGTACCCACGTATCAATATTGAGATTCAATATTGCAGGAACGGTACGTAAACACAACGGAGATGATAAACACTAGATTGACCTCACGAGCATACCCATGAACTATACCCATAACCTCCATAGCTATAACCCATAATTTCCTTAGCTTTGCCCCGCTTGCATAACCCGTTTGAAATAACTCGCTCATGACCTCGTCGTAGTATTTTATATATAATACTAATAATATTATTTGATAACACTAATACTAATAATAATAAGATTAATATTAATAATCTTAATATTAATAGTAATAATAATATATATATATATATATATATATATATATATATATATATATATATATATATATATATATATATATTTATATATTATGATGCGGAGTATGAAAAATGAATCACAAAACTGAAGAAATCGATCGTTTTATAGGATGTGAACCTCACCTACCCCTCATGCGATCGCATGAGATTGTGAGGTGAGACTCATGCGATCGCATGAGCCTCTTTTACAGCTCATAATTGATCACAAAACTTGCCGACACTCATTTGATTAGTATAAAGAATTATATATATTATTTAATCTTTATAATTAATTATATATTATATTATATTTACATTCATGGTAAAAAAATAATTTTTACACAAATGACACGGACGTTGTCACTCGACTCATGTCTTGGTTCCGGTTTCTCAAACGACCTTTCGTACGCTTAGAAAACTAACACTTTTCGTTACGCGACGTGTACCTTTTACAAAAATTTGACTTAAACGTCGATGAAACATATTATAAGAAATGTAACATATATATTTGAGCGTTGTGGTCATTTGCTTCTATAAATCAGGGGCTCGCTGATATCAAAATATATTATTTTAAATCAGGATGTTTTATGACTAAGTTAAAATATACATATATATTTATATTTTCATTTCAAAATATAAGTTTGAACTATTTACTTAATATAATATATAGTTTTTCAAAACTAATTATATTTCAAAATTCGTTTTAACTTTCGTTTAGAAAATATTATAACACGTATCGTTTATACTTTAAAACTTAAATAGATACGATTCATTTTTGAACTAACGTTTTAAATATCAGTCGCATCACCAAGTGAGTGTTACTATCGTGTACTTAATTAATTTGAAAAACATATATTTAATGAACACGTTTTAATGTATGTTGCAAGTTATTCATATATCTAACAACTAATATTCCAACTTACGTTATTTAAACATATACATTAATAATCTAGTTCTATTATGTCGAAAAACGTTTTTACTTAAGAAAGTAAAATAATATATAAATCATAACAGGTTTCAAGTTATTAACTTACAGTTTATTCAAGAGTTGTAGGGTTAGGTCAAATGGATAAATGTACGTATGAAATCATCTTAACATGACAAATGGTTTTATCTTGCCGACGAACATTAACTCAATTATTTACTCTTCATGATAAAATATCATTAAAGCCTATTAATTAACCTATCAACAGTTACGAGAAAAATTATTGTAAAGCATGTATTGAAAATCAAACATGAGTCTCCACTAACTCTTGTCTAGTTCCCGTTAATTGACACTTTTGTTCTTACTTGTAATTCACTTTAACAATTATTCTGAATACCGTTAAAAAGAAAGGTTTCTTAAATCAAAGTGGACCTCTCAACAGAGACTCGTAATCATACAATGTATCTGATAAATCAATCATTTGATATTATCTTCTAATTCCGTCGATAAACATATTGAAACAAATACGTTCATGTAAAGTATTATACGTTTAATACTTTGTTAATATTTTCAAGTTATAATATATATATATATATATATGTATATATATATATATATATAATCATATCCATTTATATATTGGTTCGTGAATCGTCGAAACTTGGTCGAGGTTAATTGAATGTATGAACACAGTTTAAAATTCTTAACAAACTTTGCTTATTGTGTCGGAATAATGTAAAGATTAAAGTTTAAATTTGGTCAAAAATTTCTGGGTCGTCACAGTACCTACCCGTTAAAGAAATTTTGTCCCGAAATTTGACCGTGGTCGTCATGACTAACCATAAAAATGTTTTCATGACGAATATAGGTCGATAAATAGAGTTTTATCTTTATTGAGTAATATGGATAAAACAATTTGATTACGCGAAGAGTATTAGTGAAACTATCGCAAAAGAGTGAAAAGAGAAAGGTAAAGTTTCGTCATATCTTTGATGTAGATAGGATTGATTTCCAAGTTCAAGAGATTTGGAGAAAATCTTCGTAATATTCTTCGATAATTAAGGGAATTAGGATCTGCTTTAAATGCGATCAGCTGTTTTGATTTCTCTGTCGGATATTTTACTATAAATCCACCTCCTTCGTTTCCTTTTAACTCACACCTTCCATTATTTCTAACTCATACTTTAAAGCATTCATCAATATGCTCCATCCAGTTCTGCTTCTTGATATATTCCTAACCTTCATATCGGGCATTCTTCTTTTTCATCTACCGCCGGAAGAATCTATTTACTTCTACTATACACTTGATTTTATAGTGTTTTTAGTTCTCCCGTGTCTTTATATTACTATATGTATTGATTGATAATGCTAAAAACGAACATATATTTCATAGCATTATTCCTCAAGAAAGACAAGCTTTTAGTTGCAATTGTTCTATTTACAAGTGATATTCGTTTAAATAATAAAAGGTGAAGACAAAAGACAGATTCGACGAATTGAAGATGCAAACGACCAAAAAGCTCAAAAGAACAAAAGACAATCAAAGAGGTTCCAATTATTGATAAGAAACGTCTCGAAATTACAAGAGTACAAGATTCAGAACGCAAAGTACAAAATATAAAATTGTACGCAAGGACGTTCGAAAATCCGGAACCGGGACCAGAGTCAACTCTTAACGCTCGACGCAACGGACTAAAAATTACAAGTTAACTATGTATATAAATATAATATAATATATAATTAATTATATTAATTATATATATATTATATATATATTATAAACCGTCGGTAAACAAAGAGCCAAACTCCTCTGAGCTGTAAAAGTAACCTCCGCGACTCGCGGAGTTTGAAGGCCAAAAAGGCCGCGAGTCGCGGAGCCCCAAAATGAGAAACTGCCTATAAAGCCAACCGAATTCTGAGCATTTATCATCATCTTTTTCTTCCTCATTCATACGTAAAATTTATATTTATATTTATAATTTATATTTTAATTTTAATTATAATTCTAATAATAAGGGTATGTTAGCGAATGTTGTAAGGGTGTAAGTCGAAATTCTGTCCGTGTAACGCTACGCTATTTTTAATCATTGTAAGTTATGTTCAACCTTTTTATATTAATGTCTCGTAGCTAAGTTATTATTATGCTTATTTAAAACGAAGTAATCATGATGTTGGGCTAATTATTAAAATTGGGTAATTGGGCTTTGTACCATAATTGGGGTTTGGACAAAAGAACGACACTTGTGGAAATTAGATTATGGGCTATTAATGGGCTTTATATTTGTTTAACTAAATGAAAGTTTGTTAATGTTAATATAAAGATTTACAATTGGGCGTCCCTATAAATTACCATATACACTCGATCGGACACGATGGGCGGGGTATTTATATGTACGAATAATCGTTCATTTAACCGGACACGGGAATGGATTAATAGCCACTAGAATAATTAAAACAGGGGTGAAATTACATTCAAGGGTAATTGGTGTAATTGCTAACAAAGTAGTAAAACCTTGGTTTACACGCAGTTGATAACCTGGTGTATTCATTAAACAAAGTATTAAAACCTTGTTACAATTCGAATCCCCAATTAGTTGGAATATTTAACTTCGGGTATAAGGATAATTTGACGAGGACACTCGCACTTTATATTTATGACTGATGGACTGTTATGGACAAAAACCAGACGGACATATTAAATAATCCAGGACAAAGGACAATTAACCCATGGGCATAAAACTAAAATCAACACGTCAAACATCATGATTACGGAAGTTTAAATAAGCATAATTCTTTTATTTCATATTTAATTTCCTTTATTTTATATTTAATTGCACTTCTAATTATCGCACTTTTATTTATTGTTATTTAATTGCACTTTTAATTATCGTCCTTTTTAATTATCGCAAGTTTATTTTATCGCACTTTTATTATTCGCAATTTCATTATCGTTATTTATTTTACGCTTTAAATTAAGTCTTTTATTTATTTAATATTGTACATTAGGTTTTAACTGCGACTAAAGTTTTAAAATCGACAAACCGGTCATTAAACGGTAAAAAACCCCCTTTATAATAATAATATTACTTATATATATGTTTGTATTTTTATAAAAGTAAATTAATATAGCGTTGAGCTTTGTTTAAAAAAGATTCCCTGTGGAACGAACCGAACTTACTAAAAACTACACTACTGTACGATTAGGTACACTGCCTATAAGTGTTGTAGCAAGGTTTAAGTATATCCATTCTATAAATAAATAAATATCTTGTGTAAAATTGTATCGTATTTAATAGTTTTTCCTAGTAAAATATAAACTATTTCGTATACACCTCGCATAACATCAAGCATTTTTGGCGCCGCTGCCGGGGATCTCTCTTAAACGCCGGAAGCGCAACGCTAATATATAAAAAAAAAAAGAAAAAAACGCGTCGAAATTAAAAGCTGTCATCTGAATTTCTGAACCCCGCGACTCGCGGGGTTTTCTTTATAAATTACCGCGACTCGCGGAGGGTACCTGACACACGAACAGAAACCCTAATCCTGCATTTATTACGGTAATTATTAATTAATTATTATTAAACCCTAATTATTATTATTATTATAATTAATTTTATTTTAACTTTTACTTTTTATTTAATTTATGTATTTAGTATTAATTAGTTTTATTAAATTGTAAAATTAGTAGTTTTATAAAATAAATAATATAAAAATAATATTTTTATAAAAATTGTACTTTTTACAACTTTTTGTATATTTTTATATTTTGTTCCTTTTTAATCGTTGTAGCGTAATATTTGTATTTTTAGCTCATATTTAATTTTAAACTTAGTTTTGCCATAGTCATTTTTACTCCTAGATTTTTAGGCTTTGCCGTAGAATTCCTTAAGTGCTTTTTCTTTAGACTAAGATTTAGGTGCTTTAGAATTTTGCGACGCCTTTTTAAGTTTTAGTTTCTTTTTAAGTTATTTCCATTTGGGATTTAGTTTTTCCTGTAAGCTTTAATATTTTTAGACACCTTTTACTATGTATCAATTATCATTCCAATTAGTAATTTCAATTTGCGATTATAATTTTAAGTTAGTTGTAGTAATAAGGTTAGGTTAGTCAAGTATTTTTAAATTTTTATAAGTTTCTTTTATTTTTCCGTCACCTTTTATTTTTCAACCATTTTTCTTTTTCGACCTTTTTCGACGAACTCTTTTTCTCTCTTATTTCTCGCCATTCTAGTTTTTAGGACTTAGAATTTTTTCTACTTCTTCTCTAAATTTCTTAAAATTACGAAAATTTATTTTAAGTGGTTAAATTGATAGACATCAAAATTTTCTGGTTCGTAGTAATAGTTGGATTTGTACGTGGACCGGGTTATTGGAGCCAAACAGTACTCAATTATATTGAGACCAAACGAATCCTGCCCCTCTGCTGCATCTTTTGGCTATTCGAAACGTGGGCAAAATCAGAAAAGTCTATTAATTGGATAACTTATTATAATTTTTCTTTCCTTTTTAAAACTAATAGGATATTCAGTGAATGCACCGAGCAAGACGTTCACCACCTTTTGTACGTTCACCACCTGTAACTAGATCAAGACATTTAGCAAATATAACCGCCGTTGATTTTTCTTTAGAATCGTCATCCAGTCGACCAAGTACTTCAGTTCAAATTTCCGATAATCCATTTTTTGAACCCGACCTCACAATTGAGAATCCGGAGAATATTCAGGAACGGTTCGTAGATCCTGAACCACTAAACTTTCCCCCGGAACCACCAATCATTCAAACAGAGATTGTTGAGGAACGAACCATTAAATCAGAATCATCTAGTGATACCGATTCAACAAATTCAATTATGGAGAATTTGGAACCTTTAAGTATGGAAGACCGAATGAGAGCTAAACGCACTGGCCAAGGTCACGCAATTACTCATCCAGACATTAATGCGCCAGATTATGAAATCAAAGGACAAATTCTACACATGGTGACTAATCAATGCCAATTTAGTGGTGCGCCGAAGGAAGATCCAAATGAACATCTACGTACCTTTAATAGGATCTGCACACTATTTAAAATACGAGAAGTAGAGGATGAACAGATATATCTCATGTTATTTCCCTGGACTTTAAAGGGAGAAGCCAAAGATTGGTTGGAATCGTTACCTGAAGGGGCGATCGATACATGGGATGTTTTAGTTGACAAATTTCTTAAACAATTCTTTCCTGCATCTAAAGCCGTAAGACTTCAAGCAGAAATTGTTACGTTCACACAGAAGCCAAATGAAACTCTATATAAGGCGTGGACAAAATATGGAAAGTTGTTAAGAGGATGTCCGCAACATGGTTTAGACACCTGTCAAATAGTACAAATATTCTACCAAGGATGCGACATTACTACAAGAAAAGACATAGATATAGCAGCTGGTGGTTCTATTATGAAGAAAACCGAAACTGATGCTTACAAAATTATTGATAACACTGCTTCCCACTCACATGAGTGGCACCAAGAAAAAGATATCATTAGATCATCTAAAGCAGCTAGAGCCGATTCTAGCCATGACTTAGATTCCATTTCCGCAAAGATAGATGCTGTGGAAAGACGAATGAAAAAGATGACTAAGGATATTCACTCAATACGAATTAGTTGTGAGCAGTGTGGAGGACCACATTTGACAAAAGATTGTCTCAGTATTGAATTAACAATGGAACAAAGAGAGAATATTTCATACATAAACCAAAGGCCTGGAAATAATTATCAGAATAATTATCAACCGCCAAGACCAATTTACAATCAAAACCAGAATTATAACCGAAATATTCCATACAACAACCAACAAGGTCCTAGCAATCAACAAGTATCCAATAATACTTACAATCAGCAAAGACCTAATTTTCAAAACAAACCACCACAACAAACCGATGATAAAAAGCCGAATTTAGAAGATATGATGACGAAGCTAGTTGAAACTCAAACGCAGTTTTTCACATCTCAGAAACAAACCAATGAACAAAATGCTCAAGCATTTAGAAATCAACAAGCTTCTATTCAAAATCTGGAACAAGAAGTGAGTAACCTAGCAAGGTTAATAGGTGAAAGAAAACCGGGAAGTCTACCTAGTGATACAAATGCTAACCCCCGGAGTGAAACAGCTAAAGCTATTACCACAAGAAGTGGTACAACACTTAAACCACCTGAAATACCTGTAACTTCTGATGAAGCCATTCCTACTCAACAAGAATCACAACCTGATCAAGATAAGGAAAAAGAACCGGTAGTTGAAAAGGTTAATGAAGATAACACAGTTAAGGATAAACCTTATGTTAAACCATACCAACCACCACTTCCTTACCCGAGTAAAATGAAGAAAGAGAAACTTGAAGCCGAGCAATCCAAATTCTTGGATATGTTTAAACAGATAAATGTAAATCTTCCTTTCATTGATGTGATTTCAGGAATGCCTAGATATGCTAAATTCTTGAAAGATCTAATCTCAAATAGAAAGAAAATGGAAGAACTCTCGGCTGTTACTATGAATGCTAATTGTTCAGCAGTGTTGTTGAATAAGATACCAGAAAAATTATCTGATCCAGGAAGTTTCACAATTCCATGTTTTCTGGGTAGTCTTAGTTCAATAGAAGCATTGGCAGACTTAGGTGCTAGTATAAATCTAATGCCGTATTCACTATACACTAAACTAGACCTTGGAGAATTGAAACCAACAAGAATAAGCATACAACTAGCCGATAGATCAATAAAATATCCTAGAGGGATAATGGAGAACATGCTAGTTAAAGTTGGTACTTTAGTATTTCCAGTAGATTTTGTTGTTCTGGACATGGAAGAAGATTCTCAAGTTCCTCTCATATTAGGAAGACCATTCTTAAACACGGCTAAAGCAATGATAGACATGTTCGGTAAGAAACTGACCCTAAGTATAGAGGATGAGAGTGTTACCTTTTCAGTTGATAGAGCAATGCAACAACCACAATCTGCAGATGATACATGTTATTATATTCAAACTATAGATGCACATGCAGAATTATTAGAAGAATTTCCAGAATTACAAGGAACAGGAGAATGTTCTTTAGGAAAAGGTAATGAACCAATTAATGAAACTGAAATGTTAGCTACACTTATAGCTAATGGATATGAACCAACAACAGAAGAAATTCAAATGCTAAAAGAAGAAGACAGATATCGATACAAATCATCGATAGAAGAACCTCCGAAATTAGAGTTAAAGCCACTTCCAAACCATTTGGAATACGCTTATTTACATGGTGAATCTAAATTACCTGTAATAATATCGTCTTCTCTTACTGAAAATGAGAAATCACAACTCATTTCTGTGTTGAAAGCTCATAAACCAGCCATTGCATGGAAGATTCATGATATTAAAGGAATAAGTCCTTCGTATTGCACACATAAAATCCTTATGGAAGAAGGTCATAAAACGTATGTGCAACGCCAACGAAGACTAAATCCTAATATGCAAGATGTAGTTAAGAAAGAGATTATTAAACTGCTAGATGCAGGTTTAATTTATCCAATCTCTGATAGTCCATGGGTAAGCCCAGTTCAATGCGTACCTAAGAAGGGTGGCATGACTGTCATTACAAATGAGAAAAATGAGCTTATTCCTACTAGGACTGTAACAGGATGGCGTGTATGTATTGATTATAGAAAATTAAATGACGCCACCAGAAAAGATCACTTTCCCTTACCTTTCATAGATCAAATATTGGAAAGATTAGCCGGAAATAGCTACTATTGTTTTCTAGATGGATTTTCAGGATATTTTCAAATTCCAATAGCACCCGAAGACCAAGAGAAAACCACATTCACGTGCCCTTATGGTACTTTTGCTTACAAACGCATGCCATTTGGACTTTGTAACGCCCCTGCAACCTTTCAAAGGTGTATGATGGCGATTTTTCACGACATGATAGAAGAATGCATGGAAGTATTCATGGATGACTTTTCATTCTTCGGTGATACATTTAAATCATGTCTAGTTAATCTGGAACGAATGCTAATTAGATGCGAAAAATCAAATCTAGTACTTAATTGGGAGAAATGCCATTTCATGGTTAAAGAAGGCATCGTTCTTGGACATAAAATTTCAAAAGAAGGAATTGAAGTGGATAGAGCTAAAGTAAATGTAATTGCTAAACTTTCACATCCCACCAATGTTAGAGGAGTTAGGAGTTTTCTAGGGCATGCCGGTTTTTACCGACGTTTCATAAAAGATTTTTCTAAAATTGCCACTCCTATGAATAAACTCCTAGAAAAGGATGCTCCATTCATCTTTTCAGATGAGTGTATCAAATCTTTTAATATTCTTAAAGAAAAACTTACTAATGCGCCGATCATGATAACACCAAATTGGAATCTACCATTTGAACTAATGTGCGATGCAAGTGATTTTGCAATGGGAGCCGTTTTAGGACAAAGGATTGAAAAACGATTTCAACCTATATATTATGCTAGTAAGACGTTACAAGGAGCACAAACGAACTATACAACTACTGAAAAAGAACTCCTTGCTATTGTCTTTGCTTTTGACAAATTTCGATCATATCTCGTTCTAGCAAAAACGGTGGTCTATACCGACCATTCTGCTCTTAGATACCTATTTTCGAAACAAGATGCCAAACCACGATTAATTCGTTGGATCTTACTCTTACAAGAGTTTGATATTGAAATCCGAGACAAAAAGGGAGCAGAAAATCTCGCCGCTGATCATCTTTCTCGTCTTGAAAATCCTGAGTTAGAAGTTCTAAATGAATCGGCCATACAAGACAACTTTCCTGATGAATATCTATTGAAGATAAATTATAATGAAATCCCATGGTTTGCAGACTATGCAAACTATTTAGTATGTGGATTCCTTGAAAAAGGATTATCGTACCAAAGACGAAAGAAATTCTTCAGTGATATAAAACACTATTTCTGGGAAGATCCACATCTGTTTAAAAGTTGTCCCGATGGAATAATACGCCGATGTGTATTTGGAGATGAAGCTAGTAAAATATTAAACCATTGTCACACAGGACCAACAGGAGGGCATTATGGGCCTCAACTAACAGCAAGAAAAGTTTATGAAGCTGGATTCTATTGGCCTACAATTTATAAAGACGCACACTTTCTTTGCAAATCCTGTGATGCTTGTCAAAGGGCCGGAAAAATAAGTCAACGTGATGAAATGCCACAAAATGTCATCCAAGTATGTGAAGTATTTGACATCTGGGGTATTGACTTTATGGGTCCATTTCCAAAATCTCATAATAATCTATATATACTCGTAGCCATTGATTATGTATCTAAATGGGCGGAAGCACAAGCTCTCCCAACTAACGATGCACGAGTCGTAGTCAACTTTTTAAAACGTCTTTTTGCAAGGTTTGGAACACCGAAAGCTTTAATAAGTGATCGGGGTACTCATTTCTGTAATAATCAACTTAAGAAAGTTCTTAAAAGATATGGAGTAACTCATAAAATCTCCACCGCATATCATCCACAAACAAGTGGACAAGTTGAAAATACCAACCGAGCTTTAAAACGTATTCTAGAGAAAACCGTAGGATCAAATCCAAAGGAATGGTCCATTAAATTGGAGGATGCACTCTGGGCTTTTAGAACAGCCTACAAAACTCCAATTGGAACCACACCTTTTAGACTTGTTTATGGAAAAGCATGTCATCTTCCAGTAGAAATTGAACACAAAGCATTTTGGGCTTTGAAAACATGTAATCTTGATTTACATGAAGCTGGACGTCTACGATTAAGTCAACTAAACGAATTAGAAGAATTAAGACATGAAGCATACGAAAATTCGTTAATCTATAAAGAAAGAACGAAGAAATGGCATGATAAAAGAATCAGAAGTTCAAAAGAATTTAAAGAAGGAGACAGAGTTCTTCTTTTCAATTCACGATTCAAGCTATTTCCTGGAAAATTGAAATCAAGATGGTCTGGACCATTCATAGTCAAAAGAGTTTTCCCATACGGAACGATAGAATTAATAAATTCAAATGGGATTGAATTTAAAGTTAATGGTCACAGAGTTAAACATTACATACATGGTCCGATGGAAGTCGACAACGAAGTTAATCACAATTTCGACACCACAGCTAACTAAGTGTGGGGAGAATCAAGTCTTTAAAGGATAATATGTATTTCTGTTAGAGTTAGATTGTCTGTTTTCGTGTAGTTCTCGAAAATGGAACTCGAATGGTCTTTCCCTAGCAGACCCTAAAGAACTAGTCTTCTCCCCCCATTCTGAATTTTTATTTTTTTAGGTTTTTACAAAATGAAGACTGCCTGTAAACTAAACCATGGTCTAATGCTACACGCTTTGATCACTAAAAGAAATAATGACATACTACCGAGTGAATTAGTATCAGTAATCAGAGAAAGAATGGACGGAGTTAGAAAAGAATCCAGATGCGAAGATAATAAGTTACAATTTGGTAAAGGAAAATCAAAATCCGCAGCGAAAAGAAGAGCACGACACCTAGAAAGATGTCACAAATGCGGAAAATGGTCACATGGAGGTAAATGTTCAAATAATCAAACCTATTCAAATACCGAATTTGTTACTTTATGCAGAGACGGACCGTTCATATGTTTAGAAGAAAAGACACTGAATGCTCGAGGTTACGCCTATGTAGCCATGGAAAACCAATTAAACTGACTATCTTATGAATGGGATAGATCATATAACTAAGAAATCTATTTCACAGGTATGTCTGTACAGTTTTTATTTTTATTTTTAACCTTTTGATAATAAACGCTAATTTGTTCGCTAAAAAGTATTAAATTGGTATTGAATAAAATTAGGTTTGGCGACCGAAATTATTGATATCATTCAAAAATTTATTACATCACTGCGAAATTTAACGTTTATTCTTAAGGTATAAATATCTTTAATCAATCAACTCAAAATATTTCAAAAATTCGTCATGAGTTAAATTAGGTTTTGGAACCGAAATTACTTTACCGAAAAGAGGGGCGCATATTTTTGATAATATTTGATTGATTAAAGTGGGATAAAAAGACAAAAAGATTTTTAAATTTATTTTTACCATGTTTTTAAAATTAATATTTAAATCTTAAATTAATATTGTAAACTTTGTAAAAACAATATATTTAAAATTCTAAATATTTGAAAAATTAATATAAATTTGATAGGAATATATGAATTTTTAAATTAAGTTTGGTGTGAATTTTTAATTTTTAAAATATGAATTTTTAATTTTATGCATTTCAAATTTTAAGTTTGGTGTGAAATTTTAATATTAATTTTGAATTTTATATTTAAGTTGTGTGAATTTAAAAACAAAAATTTACTTTATCTCATTAAGTTAAAAATATGATTTTTAAAATTCGTCGTAAGTTGAAGACTAGGTCTTTGAACCGAAATTGCTTTACCCGAGGGAGGGACGAGAACTTTTATTATCATTATTTTTAATCTCATTGAATTAAAGTATTCCAAAAACAAAAAAAAAAAACCAAAAATCTTAGCTTTTAAAACAATCGCTACAAAAAGACAAATTTTAAAATTTTGTCGAAGGACGGACTAGGACATCAATCCGAAACGACCTCGTCCTAAATAACAAGGGAAACAAAATTTTAAAATTAAGTACTTAATTGTTTTATAAGTTATTGATTTAAAAAAAAAAAAAAAAATACCAAACTCCGCGAGTCGCGGAGTTTGGAGCTTTAATCTCCGCGACTCGCGGAGGGACCAAAAATCAGAAAAAAAAATAAGAGCTGCAACAGCTCAGTTTCACACTCCACAAAACAGAAAACAGCTGCGAAAAAAAAAAAACCCCGAAAAACCACCCAAAAATCACAATTTTTAACCGTTAATCACCAAATTTTTTACTAAAATCATGTTGAGAAGGATGCTATCTAAGAATTACTCAAGAAAAACGGTAAATTTCTACACCTAAACACCATTTAATTCGAAATTTGGTGTTCTTGAGCAATTTTTTCCCCAATTTGATTTTGATGCTTTTTAGTGTAATTATGCTTAAATTGTTTATGTATTATGCTTGTATAACCTAGATTGATGCTGTTTAACATGATTAGAAGCCTTAAACTTCAAATTTTGAATAATCTAGGGTTTGTGTTCTTGAGCAAATTGGGGCTTTTTGATATAAACAGGTTATGGCCGATTTTTGTCACGAATTGTTGCTAAATTAAGTAGTGTAACATGTTTAGGTAGTTAAATGATCCAAACTTTGAGCCTAAACATGATTTTGAGAATTAAAGTGGACTTTTTCAAGTCTAAAATCCATGAACTTGATTTTTGAAAGATAATGCCATTTGAGACTTGTTTAATTGCTAGTAATGATTATTTTGACATGTTATTTGAGTTGAATGTTTATGAACTTGGCGAACATTTTCGTATATGCTTATTTGAAAAAGTGTAGATTTGATAAAAATGTGAAAATGAGCTTAAGTTTGATATAAATTGATAATGTCATTGTAATTATTTTGATTGATGATTTTGCTGACACTAATGCATATTTGGATGCACAAAAATTGTGTTTGATGTGTTTTGCAGAATGAAAGGGGTGAATCTTCATCCCAAGCCTGCAATGCTCCTGCTGAGAATTTGGAACAAAAGGAGGTGGATAACTACTACAAGCAGGATATACCTCATCCAGTCATGACCTTTTCCGATATGCACTTGGAAGAGTTGCACCCGAACCTGAGATTTGACAGACTTTGGATAGATTATCCAAAATATCAAAGGGGTTTGCATACTCTTCATTCTAAGGTTGTTGAGGTACCGAGGGTCATAGAATGGGGACCCTTAGAAGCTGTAGAATTGGCCGGGCCAATTAGGGAATTACTTGTACAGAGGTATGGTAATTCTTCTTTTAATGATTGGGTATGTTTATTCACCATACGTAGACCTGTATATAAAGTATGGTGTGAAGAATTGTTATGTAGTATAGAGTTGAATGATCGGGTAGCTAGTTTAACCGATCGTTCTTTTATTAGATTTTTGTTAGGCGGTTCGATGCGCCACATGTCTTTACTAGACATGGCTCAGGCTTTACGTATATATACGCCTGAGGAGTTAGCGTCTGCCGATTGTAGAGGATTGATACTAAACGGTAGAAAGATAGATGAAAATTTTGATACACACGGTGTGTGGAGTCAAATGACAAGCCATCACCGTTTCAAAGGGGGAAATTACTCTTATTTGGATATAGATAGAGCCGAATTAAGAGTGATACATAGGTTTTTAGCTAATTCGATTACACAAAGGGGTAAAAACAAAGAAAAGGTAAATGAACAAGATTTGTTTTACCATATGTGTATTCGAGACCCACAAAGCGCTGTAAGTATACCATATTGTGTGGGTTATTATTTATCAGCTATGGTTCGGGGGATGCGACCACATAGCATAATAGGAGGTGGTATTTTTATTACTTTGATTGGTGAATATCTCGGTGTGGATATAAGTCGGGGGGATTATTACTAGAAGAGCCGGAACCCCGCGATACTATAGGTTTAAATGTATACCATGGTGCGAAAGTTTTGAAGAGGCGAAATAACGCCGCAGTACGATACCATGGTAGACATCCATAGGTGGAGAGAAACCAGCAGCAAGGTAATGTAGGAGGGGGGAATGAGATGCAAGAAATGCATAGGTTTATAGCTTCTCAGGAATACGAAAATGCTAGACAGAGAGCATTTGAAGATTGGCAAGTTCATCAGAACCAAATCATAGCTCATTGCCAACATATAGGTAGAAACTATATTCCTACACCGAAACCCATCTTCCCTCCTTGGTCTATAGAGATGCAGCCACCATATCCTACGTATGACCCTGCCGAAGCATTCTATAGCACCTATGGTTATGCCTGGAACCCCTATTGGTACCAATATCATCCTTAGTTTACTTATTATTTTTTATTTATTTTGTAATTTGTAATTATTGATACGTTTAATACTTTTGTTAATATTGTAATCATTTTTATAATTATCTAACTTTTATTCTTAGATTTTAATAATTTTTGAATGTGGGGTAATATACCAAACTTCAAAAATATGTATATATGTTTGCAGTTTATCTTATGTACACAATAGGGTAAAACAATGCATTTTCAAAGACTGGCATTAAGTTCAGCAAAAGCAACTAATTTTGACGACAAGATGCAAAATATATGTGAAATAACAACAAGACGGAATGAACAAATGATGTGCACCATTTATCATTCAGCAAACAAACGCCAATATATTTGGAAACTTTGGTAAAATTTAATCATTTTCACACAAATCATCCTCAATAATTTAAATTGTTACTGATTTCTTGCAAATGAGGGCATTGCAAGATCTTAAGTGTGGGAAGGGGTTAAATTCTTTCAGATTTTAAAATTTTTATTTTATACACTTGGTTACCATTAAAAATACTAGTAAAGCAGTAGTTGTATTAGAATCTAGTGCTCTCTGATAATAAAGAACAGCCCTAGTCTTATATACTGACTACCCAATTCTAGTAAAATTTTTCAAAATTTTCAATTAAATGAACTCAAAATCATGTTTATACATATTTATGAACGATAAAACTAGGTTTTAACACCGAAATTATTGTTACCTCGGAAAGAACATAAATTGAGAAACAAACTAAAATGTTAAAATTCATTTAAAATGGAATAGAGGACGATAAAAAGGAAAATAAAAGCCAAGTGTGGGAAAATTTACCAAGTTATCTTAAACATATGTCACATATATCTGTAACAAATAACTAAAAATACTTTTGCTTTGGACTAAACTAAACTGTTTTACCCGATGAAAGAAAATAAGAGATGGATCTACACGATGAATCAATTCCATCATTAAAAGGAAGTAAAGTCTTCCGAAAAAGAAACGCGCTTCTTGATTTAGGTCATGAAGTTGTCGTCCAGACCAGCTGTAGGTTGACGAAAAATCTAGAAAAGTCATCACTAAAATCAGCAGGAAATCCACGGACCTCAGCATTAAACAGGGTCGCCAAGTGGTCAGATTTATCCTAACCATGAGAAGGATTTATCTCGTACAATGAGGGGGCACCATGCAAATTAGCTGGATAAGACTAATGAATCAGATCCCCAGAAAGGATAATCTCCTTAAAGATTAAAAACCAGCTTTTAAGACTGATATTACTCAATCCTAGAGATTGACCTTAAAGATTGAGAATTCAAACTCATGGAATTCAATGATATCTAAACTCGAGCTTGAACGAGAAAATATTTTGATCAAAATTATAAACCGATTTGTTTTCTGAAAACCCTATTTTCAATGCGTTCATTACCATTGAACGTAAAATCCTAGGAATTCACCTGGAATTCATTAGGTCACCTGAACTAAATCGGGTGTCAACCGTAAGAACGGTGGATGCATAGCATGGTCAAAGACAGGACCTTGTGCCAGATCGAAAAAATTATAAGGGTGAGCTTTACTATTGCTCCTACCAAGGATAGTAATTGCGTCCGACACGTTATAGACCATAATTAAAAGCATGTCAGGGGACATTGCCTTAACAGTTGCTTGTTCAACGCTTTCCTTTACAACCGGACGGTAGTTTATCGAAAGGTAATATACGGGACAAGTAAACTGGACGTGTTGCTTTCCAAATACAAGGTTAGCAAGTGGGTGACACAAAACCGCAAGTTTTGAGCTAAAATTTTCAAATCTGAAACCCACCTAACTCACAAAAATATTTTGCAAACACCGGTAAAGGGTTATTCCGGAAAACCTATCTAGGGTAAAAACTAGATTTAATTTTCAAAAGATCAAATGTTTTCATAAAGATCCAATTTCCTTAATGGATCTAAATTTTTATAGTCATGTGGGACTGTAAACCATATCGTTACTACCATTGTTTATACCGCCATATAGAAATCACTGATGTACAAAGTGTGAAGAATAAAGAAGTGATTCTAGTATTTCAAGACGATATTGCTTGAGGACAAGCAACGCTCAAGTGTGGGAATATTTGATAATGCTAAAAACGAACATATATTTCATAGCATTATTCCTCAAGAAAGACAAGCTTTTAGTTGCAATTGTTCTATTTACAAGTGATATTCGTTTAAATAATAAAAGGTGAAGACAAAAGACAGATTCGACGAATTGAAGACGCAAACGACCAAAAAGCTCAAAAGAACAAAAGACAATCAAAGAGGTTCCAATTATTGATAAGAAACGTCTCGAAATTACAAGAGTACAAGATTCAGAACGCAAAGTACAAAATATAAAATTGTACGCAAGGACGTTCGAAAATCCGGAACCGGGACCAGAGTCAACTCTTAACGCTCGACGCAACGGACTAAAAATTACAAGTTAACTATGTATATAAATATAATATAATATATAATTAATTATATTAATTATATATATATTATATATATATTATAAACCGTCGGTAAACAAAGAGCCAAACTCCTCTGAGCTGTAAAAGTAACCTCCACGACTCGCGGAGTTTGAAGGCCAAAAAGGCCGCGAGTCGCGGAGCCCCAAAATGAGAAACTGCCTATAAAGCCAACCGAATTCTGAGCATTTATCATCATCTTTTTCTTCCTCATTCATACGTAAAATTTATATTTATATTTATAATTTATATTTTAATTTTAATTATAATTCTAATAATAAGGGTATGTTAGCGAATGTTGTAAGGGTGTAAGTCGAAATTCTGTCCGTGTAACGCTACGCTATTTTTAATCATTGTAAGTTATGTTCAACCTTTTTATATTAATGTCTCGTAGCTAAGTTATTATTATGCTTATTTAAAACGAAGTAATCATGATGTTGGGCTAATTATTAAAATTGGGTAATTGGGCTTTGTACCATAATTGGGGTTTGGACAAAAGAACGACACTTGTGGAAATTAGATTATGGGCTATTAATGGGCTTTATATTTGTTTAACTAAATGAAAGTTTGTTAATGTTAATATAAAGATTTACAATTGGGCGTCCCTATAAATTACCATATACACTCGATCGGACACGATGGGCGGGGTATTTATATGTACGAATAATCGTTCATTTAACCGGATACGGGAATGGATTAATAGCCACTAGAATAATTAAAACAGGGGTGAAATTACATTCAAGGGTAATTGGTGTAATTGCTAACAAAGTAGTAAAACCTTGGTTTACACGCAGTTGATAACCTGGTGTATTCATTAAACAAAGTATTAAAACCTTGTTACAATTCGAATCCCCAATTAGTTGGAATATTTAACTTCGGGTATAAGGATAATTTGACGAGGACACTCGCACTTTATATTTATGACTGATGGACTGTTATGGACAAAAACCAGACGGACATATTAAATAATCCAGGACAAAGGACAATTAACCCATGGGCATAAAACTAAAATCAACACGTCAAACATCATGATTACGGAAGTTTAAATAAGCATAATTCTTTTATTTCATATTTAATTTCCTTTATTTTATATTTAATTGCACTTCTAATTATCGCACTTTTATTTATTGTTATTTAATTGCACTTTTAATTATCGTCCTTTTTAATTATCGCAAGTTTATTTTATCGCACTTTTATTATTCGCAATTTCATTATCGTTATTTATTTTACGCTTTAAATTAAGTCTTTTATTTATTTAATATTGTACATTAGGTTTTAACTGCGACTAAAGTTTTAAAATCGACAAACCGGTCATTAAACGGTAAAAACCCCCCTTTATAATAATAATATTACTTATATATATGTTTGTATTTTTATAAAAGTAAATTAATATAGCGTTGAGCTTTGTTTAAAAAAGATTCCCTGTGGAACGAACCGGACTTACTAAAAACTACACTACTGTACGATTAGGTACACTGCCTATAAGTGTTGTAGCAAGGTTTAAGTATATCCATTCTATAAATAAATAAATATCTTGTGTAAAATTGTATCGTATTTAATAGTTTTTCCTAGTAAAATATAAACTATTTCGTATACACCTCGCATAACATCATTGATATATACGGTTCATAATTTATGTGTGGTTGTTGGGTTTTATATCTTCTCTTATATTTCGATGTCCCTGCTTCTGTCTCCCATAATCATTATCATCTCCAGTTAATGCTTTCTTTTATTTGCTACGATTTATACCCCAATTTCTGTTTTGGAGCTTTGTCCTTTCGTTTCTTCTTCTTGTGAGTAAGTACCGCTTATAATGGTCCATAATTCGCAGATATGAATTTTGGAATGAACATTGTCAATGTTCTAAGAAGGAAATTGTAATGGCACGATCTTGACTTGTCCAATTACTAGAATATCTCAGAAAAGACCGAATCATTAAGAATTATTTTCTTGATATTTTAGAGGTTAAATAGAATAACAGAGTCGTGTAACATGGTACATGATGACGTTATTATCTGTGAATCATCACGTTCCATTTAGAAACTCAGCATGAATTACTGTAATATAATCACGTTGATCAAGTGTCATTATATTATACTAACTCATGCTTCAGTTCCCAATACTACTTCAAAATATTCCTATTTTAAACTCGAATATTTCAGAATTTAAAAACTAAAATAGTTTCTTTTATGATGTAATACAGATAGCGCGAAGAGGTAAATGATTTCAGATAAGAATAATTATGGAATTATCTTCAAAAATATGGAGGATATTTATAATGAAAGATTTATAATGAAAGATACGATGATATCTTAGAATTTTTAATATCAGAGGATGATGAAGAGTATTGTCCGCAAGGGTTTAGAGTCAGGAGCAAGGTATTCGTTAACGACTTCAGCAGATACTGAATCATTTAGATTCTTTGAAGGTAGGTTCAGTCTTTGTGATTTGTCTACAGCCTTCTTCATACTTTGCTCAATCCGTTTCCCAGTTCCAAAACTTCTCTTTTTCTGAGCTTGCCAATACACTATCCTTTATCATCAAACTTTTGACTATTACGGTTGTCTACAGTTTCTGCTGCTTCATTCAGCTTTTCGAGGACTAGTTCGCAGTTTAGGGTGTTTTTCAGAAACTTCACATTCAAAGTATGTATGTCCAGGAGATAGACGTTATATATACACATATAACTGTTGGCATAGACATGTTGCGAGATTTCAAAGTACTGAATGCTAATTCTCGCTGATTCGTATGGTAATTCTCATTACAAGATGCAGATGAGTAAATGATAGGGTTTTAATGAATATAATGATTCTTCGAAAAGTCAGAGATCAATGAAGTTATTGATAAGTTTACTGCTAGTATGGTATAATATAGACGGTTCCCCGGTATCGACGATGAAAGGCAACTTATATATCAAGGTTATAATAAGGCTTATTCGAATGAAAAGTCGAAATTGATTTGTTGGAGCTGTGACAAAATTGGCTAATTTGGAAAGAAATTGCAAGGTTATTTTTGCTAATAAATGCCAAAGGATATGACGCGGATACGTGTTAAATTATGACTTTGGTTTCGAGAGCTTTTCAGGTATATAACTGTGGGTAATATGTGGTTGGATCATCATCTCGATTGCTCATTATTTGAAGTGTCTTCAGGAAATTTCGAAGGGTTGAACACGGATTGTAATCGTTAATATACGTGTGATGTTCTAGCACAGTTTTGAAGTCAAAGTATAACTTTGAAAAATGTAAGGATTTAAGAGTGATGATTTTGGTTATACCTCGAGTTGAATTCTGAGATTTCAAAATCAAAATATGTAATTAGATTTTGAATGAGTATGGTTGTCTTGATTTCTATAAGAATGTATATTGTTGTGAAAGTAGGGAGTATAATGGATAATTTGCTGAATCAGATTCGAAGAATGTACCATATTAATTGTGAATTTATATATCTCTCGGGTATTACCTACCCGTTAAAAAAAATTCACAATTAATATTTTGTACAAAAGAATTTTATTACAGTATTTACAAAAATATATTTGTGTATATTTTCTTTAGATGTAACATAGATTTAATGAGTTAATATTAAATTAAACTCATTGATTTACGGTTGAAACTAGAATTGAGTAATCCCTAAAACTTTAGAAATTACATAAGTATTTCTTCAATATATTAGAAATTATAAATCAATACTTTGCGTGATGTTAGTGTTCGTGGAATTCTTGTGAATTTCGTAAAGTACGAATGATGTTATCTGAAAAGTTTCGAGTACATCGATGATGAAAGTGTAAAATCAAACATATATTTGAATAATACACTTGGTTTATTATGAGTTGGAATTTATTGAATTGTGATAGAAATTGTAGTTAACGATGGCTAAGTTGTGGACGAAGGACGTACCTCATTGCATATTAGCAATATGAATTAACCGAGTAGTTAAGATTCACACCTAATAATTTAGTACGGAAAGATTTATTAGGGTTTAAAAAATTTATATATATAAGATATACATATAAATCTTTTGGTGGAAAATGAGTTAATACTACATAACTCGTTGATACAATATATTTATTGTTGATTCGTAATGTTGTCCACAGTGATTCTTGAACTGACAGAGTTTGTGATGTTATAGGTGCTGCTGATTCTGACGATGCTGATGGTACTGACTGTGCTGGTAATGTTAACGGTACTGTTGATGCTGCTGGTAAACCAAGTCTAGCTTGTGAATCACGCATCATTCTTGTCAGGGTTTCTACTCTTCCTTCTATCATTTTGATTCACTCATCTGATTTCTAGTTAGAGTTAGAATAGATAATCTCTAAGACTTTAGAGACTACATAATCATCGCAGAATGCTTCTCCAATGAAGTTATGAATCAACACTTCATCGTTTGTTGTTGTTGGTATTCCTTGGTATTTACAGAGCGTATGACATTGGTGCTCATGGGACAGATTGTAAAGTTGAGGTTTACGACGCGGTTGTGGTTGAAGGTGGTAATGGTACTGTTGGCGTTGATGCTGGTGGTACTGGTTATGCTGTTAGTGCTGCTGCTGGTGTTTGTAACCTTTGTACCATATTCTCCAAAGCCGCTACCCGAGCGCGAAGCTCGTTGACTTCTTCTATTACCCCGGGGTGATTGTCGGTTCGGACGAGTGGATAAATAAAATCTAGAATGTGATGTAGTATATAATCGTGACGAGATACTCTGGAAATGAGAGAGAAAATGGTGTTTCGGACAGGTTCGCCGGTAAGTGCTTCAGGTTCTTCGCCAAGGGGGAAATGTGGTGAATGGAAAGGATCGCCTTCTTCTTGTCTCCAATGATTAAGGAGGCTACGAACCCATCCCCAATACATTCAGAATAGATGATGGCTGATTGGTAGAACCATTCCGGTCACACTGCTTTCGGAGCTTGAGTGGGATTCCATTTCGGAATCCGAGTGACTTGAACTAATGACGAATTCCATTTTGTACGATTGAATAAAGGATTTTTTGATATGAAATGATTTTCCGGCTATCGGATGGCATTCTAATTACATAGAATATCTATATGTATAGAGCAAAAGATTTCGTAGATTACGGAGGAATTTACGGAATATGTCAAGTAACAGATACGCTAAGATATGAATTTTGTCTATACATTATTCATGCAATCAATGCAGTAAGACGTGTCTAGACTAAGAATGATAAACATGTAATTTCATAAGGATGATAAGTAGGTAATTTTTGACACAAAATGATAGGCAAAACTTTTGACACGCAGACACGGTCGATGTCCAGACTCACTAAAGTATCCTAACGACTTATCAGTTAGACACACTAATGCAGACCTGGTTCGCTAAGACCACCGCTCTGATACCAACTGAAAGGACCCGTTCATATACATTATAAATGATTCACAATAGTTGATTACATCGCGAGGTACTTAACCTCTAAATGATACATTTTACAAACATTGCATTCGTTTTTAAAAGACAATCTTTCTTTACAACGAAAGTTGACAGCATGCATATCATTTCATAATATATCCAACTATAATTAACTTAATAATAATCTTGATGAACTCAACGACTCGAATGCAACGTCTTTTGAAATATGCCATGAATGACTCCAAGTAATATCTTTTAAATGAGCAAATGCACAGCGGAAGATTTCTTTCATACCTGAGAATAAACATGCTTTAAAGTGTCAACCAAATGGTTGGTGAGTTCATTAGTTTATCATAATCATTCATTTCCATCATTTTAATAGACCACAAGAATTTCATTTCCATTTCTCATAAATATACGTCAAATGCATAGAGACAAAAATCATTCATATGGATTGAACATCTGGTAACCGACATTAACAAAATGCATCTAGAATATCCCCATATATAAATATCGAAGTACTAAAGCAGTTCAAATTCTCTGACTGGGGCGTGTCAAAGCCCATAGATCTATCTTTAGGATTCGCATGTATTCATAATAAACTCCAATTCTTAGGCTACCAAGTTCAACAAGGGCGATATCTGGTATAACAATTCAACCATAGAATGTAGTTTCGATTACTTGTGTCTATTTCGTAAAACATTTATAAAAGTTTCGCATGTATTCTCAGCCCAAAAATATAAAGGGTAAAAAGGCAAATGAAACTCACCATACTGTATTTCGTAGTAAAAATACATTTAACGTCATTGAATAAGTGCAAGGTTGGCCTCGGATTCACGAACCTATATTAATTATATATATTTATATGTTGGTCAATATTTGTCTAACAATTTAGGTTATGTCATATTGTACCACAATCCTAATGCTCGAGACTAAATATGCAAAAGTCAACAAAAGTCAATTTGACCCAAAATGATTTTCAAAATTTATACATGATTAGTATATAGTTTAAATATCGTCGTTTTATATTTATTAAATATATTTAAAAGATTTATTAAAGTAAATAATATAATTCATTTATTAATAAAATTTTATACAAAAATATACTTTTATATATCTTAAGTAATAAAGTTCATAAAATATTATGATAGGTTAAGGTAATTATATTATCTGTATTACATATTTATTTGATAAAAAAATAACACTGTTAATAATAATAAGTAAAAGTTGTATTATTTTGTAATAATAATTATTATTATTCTATTAATAAAAATATCAATATTTATACTTACTAAAAAATGATATTATGATAAAATGATAATTCTAATTATGATAACTTTAATATTTACGATACTTTTTAATATTAACTTTAAAATAATAATTTTATTTAAAATGATAATAATAATGATATTTTATAATAACAATGACATTTCATTTAAAATGATAATTTTTGTTAAAATGATAGTTTTAATACTAACGATTCATTTAATAATAGTAATGATAAAAATACTAAGAACGATAATTTTTATCTAAATCAATATCTTACAATATTTTAATTTCATCATGATACTCATACTCATTATTTCCTAGTCGATTCGTTTAATAGCTTTTAATCGTCTTTTATAGCGCGTTCATGTTAATGATAATAATAGTAATCATAATAATTAGGTGTTACTAATATTAGTTTTTAATTATAATAGTACTAATGATAATAAATATTATGATAATATTAATGATAATACTTAATTATAACTTTAATGATAATAACGATAGTAATAATAATAAAAATAACAATTTTTACTGATAATACCTTTTATTGATAATGATAATAATAATAATAATAATAATAACTATAACGATGATAATAATAATCATTTTTAATAATAATATAAAAATTTCAATTGACTATAACTTCTAATCCGTTCATCGAAATCATTCGATATCTAAATGAAAAGTTCTTAATTTTTCGCTAGCTTTCCAACGACATGCATATCTTATACCTTATCTCAACCGCATATGTAACTAATTCAGGATTCAACATAACCTATCTAATGGCAATATCAAAAGTACAAGCATGCATAATCCTATATACTCGAGCACTAGTCAGGGATACACTATTAGTATGTAAAAATTAAATTATGAGTACTCACGTATCAATATTGAGATTCAATATTGCAGGAACGGTACGTAAACACAACGGAGATGATAAACACTAGATTGACCTCACGAGCATACCCATGAACTATACCCATAACCTCCATAGCTATAACCCATAATTTCCTTAGCTTTGCCCCGCTCGCATAACCCATTTGAAATAACTCGCTCATGACCTCGTCGTAGTATTTTATGTATAATACTAATAATATTATTTGAAAACACTAATACTACTAATAATAAGATTAATATTAATAATCTTAATATTAATAATAATAATAATAATAATATTTATAATATATATATATTTATATATTATGATGCGGAGTATGAAAAATGAATCACAAAACTGAAGAAATCGATCGTTTTATAGGATGTGAACCTCACCTACCCCTCATGCGATCGCATAAGATTGTGAGGTGAGACTCATGCGATCGCATGAGCCTCTTTTACAGCTCATAATTGATCACAAAACTTGCCGACACTCATTTGATTAGAGTAAAGAATTATATATATTATTTAATCTTTATAATTAATTATATATTATATTATATTTACGTTCATGGTAAAAAAATAATTTTTACACAAATGACACGGACGTTGTCACTCGACTCATGTCTTGGTTCCAGTTTCTCAAACGACCTTTCGTACGCTTAGAAAACTAACACTTTTCATTACGCGACGTGTACCTTTTACAAAAATTTGACTTAAACGTCGATGAAACATATTATAAGAAATGTAACTTATATATTTGAGCGTTGTGGTCATTTGCTTCTATAAATCAGGGGCTCGCTGTTTATCAAAATATATTATTTTAAATCAGGATGTTTTATGACTAAGTTAAAATATACATATATATTTATATTTTCATTTCAAAATATAAGTTTGAACTTTTTACTTAATATAATATATAGTTTTTCAAAACTAATTATATTTCAAAATTCGTTTTAACTTTCGTTTAGAAAATATTATAACACGTATCGTTTATACTTTAAAAATTAAATAGATACGATTCATTTATGCACTAACGTTTTAAATATCAATCGCATCACCAAGTGAGTGTTACTATCGTGTACTTAATTAATTTGAAAAACATATATTTAATGAACACTTTTTAATGTATGTTGCAAGTTATTCATATATCTAACAACTAATATTCCAACTTACGTTATTTAAACATATACATTAATAATCTAGTTCTATTATGTCGAAAAACGTTTTTACTTAAGAAAGTAAAATAATATATAAATCATAACAGGTTTCAAGTTATTAACTTACAGTTTATTCAAGAGTTGTAGGGTTAGGTCAAATGGATAAATGTACGTATGAAATCATCTTAACATGACAAATGGTTTTATCTTACCAACGAACATTAACTCAATTATTTACTCTTCATGATAAAATATCATTAAAGCCTATTAATTAACCTATCAACAGTTACGAGAAAAATTATTGTAAAGCATGTATTAAAAATCAAACAGGAGTCTCCACTAACTCTTGTCTAGTTCCCGTTAATTGACACTTTTGTTCTTACTTGTAATTCACTTTACCAATTATTCTGAATACCGTTAAAAAGAAAGGTTTCTTAAATCAAAGTGGACCTCTCAACAGAGAATCGTAATCATACAATGTATCTGATAAATCAATCATTTGATATTATCTTCTAATTCCGTCGATAAACATATTGAAACAAATAAGTTCATGTAAAGTATTATACGTTTAATACTTTGTTAATATTTTCAAGTTATAATATATATATATATATATATATATATATATATATATATATATATATATATATATATATATATATAATCATATCCATCTATGTATTGGTTCGTGAATCGTCGAAACTTGGTCGAGGTTAATTGAATGTATGAACACAGTTTAAAATTCTTAACAAACTTTGCTTATCGTGTCGGAATAATGTAAAGATTAAAGTTTAAATTTGGTCGGAAATTTCCGGGTCGTCACAGTTGGAGCTGTGACAAAATTGGCTAATTTGAAAAGGAATTGCAAAGTTATTTTCGGTATTAACAACGTCAAAGGAGTTAGCACATATATGTGTTAAATGTTTACTCTGGTTCAGAGTGTTTTTAGGTGCATAACTATATGCATCAATATCTCCTTCCGTAGATGATGTGCGGTTGGTTCATCCTCTCGATTGAGATGTTTTCAAGAATCATGAAAGGTTTGAATGCAGATTGTAATCGTCAAGATATAAATGAAGTTTAAGATGAAGTCAAGTGGTAAACTTGAAGAATTGTGTAGTTTCATATGTTATAATCAATATTTTAATTCATTTTAATTGTCCAATGTTGACAGTCCACAGTTAGCAGTCCACAATTTGTAGTTCAACAATTCATATATAGTTTATAATATTCGAATTAATTAATACGTATCGTGACCCGTGTACATGTCTCAGACTCGATCACAACTCAAAGTATATATATTATTGTAGAATCAACCTCAACCCTGTATAGCTAATTCGATCATTACTGCATATAGAGTGTCTATGGTTATTCCAAATAATATATATAGATGCGTCGAAATGATATGTCAAAACCTTGTATACGTGTCCCGATATTTAAAGTGCGTAAAATAAATAACAAAAATTAAATGACGATAAATAAAATTGCGATAATTAAAGGTAATAAGGAATTAACAGTTAGCTAGGAACAGTTAGCTAGGATTTTGTTAGCGTGGATTCTTAACGAAATTCTCATAGTTAATTTGTTTGTTTCTAACAAATTTTATTTTTTGCCCAATGTTTTCTTCATTATGCCACTTGTTGGATTCTGATAGGTCAAAATCTAAATATGAAATTGAATGAAAATAGTTACTCTGCGGTGAACGGATACGTATATCGGTGATTGTAAGTAGGATAGTAAATGACCGTTGAATCAGATTCGAAGGATGTACAGTGTAACTTATTAATGTGAAATCTAAATATTCCTCGGGTATTACCTACCCGTTAAAATATTTTTACCATTAACAGTTTGTAAAAAAGAATTTTTAATTACAATCTTTATGAAAACATATATACGTATATATTTTATTCAGGTGTAATCATGGATTTAATGAGTTAATATGATATTAAACTCATTTGGTTTACGTTTAGAACTAGAGTACATAATCTCTAAAACATTAGAGGTTACATAACCATCATGTCGAACGAAGATAAATGATGTAGAACGTCATGTATAACGATGATTATTCTCGAGGTATATAATGAGATGTTGAGGCGTGTGATGTTGAAACTTGGGTTTTTGGTGGTACTGTTGGTGCCGGTGATGTTGCTGGAGCTGGTAAATTTTGCACCATATTCTCTAAATTTATTTCTTGAGCGCGAAGTTTGTTGACTTCTTCTATTATTCCGGGATGATTGTCGGTTGGAACGAGCGAATGAATAAGGTTTAGAATCTGAGATATTATGTAATCATGACGAGATATTCGAGAAATGAGGGTGAAAATGATATTTCGGACTGGTTCACCGATAAGTGCTTCAGATTCTTCGCCAAGAGGTGAATTTGATTGATGAAAAGGATCACCTTCTTTTTGTCTCCAATAATTAAGTAGGCTACGAACCCATCAGATGAATTGGTTGATTCATTCTGGTGACACTGCTTTAGGAGCTTAGGTGAAACTCCATATCGGAATAGCTGTCGGAATCCGAGGAATTCGAACTGGTTGAGGGATTCATCTCGTACGATCAGATGAAGGATTTTTTGATAAGAAATAGATTATAGGATGTAGAATAGTACCCTGCAATACATAATTTACATATGCATATATAAAAATCCCATAAGTTACGGAGAAATCTACGAAAGCTGTCAGGCAAAGGTAACAACAACAGATACGCTAAGATATGAATTTATCTATGCACAGTCTATGCAATAGAGGCAGTAAGACGTGTCTAGACTTTAAGGATGATAAGTAAATAATTTTCGACACTAAATGATAAGTAAAACTTTTGACATGCAGACACGGTCGAAGTCCAGACTCACTAATGCATCTAAACAACTACTAGTTAGACACACTAATGCAAGACCTAGTTCGCTAAGACCACCGCTCTGATACCAACTCTAATGACCCGTCCTAATCCATCTGGATGAATACATTACATTTGGTTACATCGCGAGGTTCTGACCTCTATATGATACATTTTACAAACATTGCATTCGTTTTTAAAAGACAAACTTTCATCACATCGAAAGTTGACAGGTATGCATACCATTTCAGAATATATCGAATCTATAATTGACTTAATAATAATCTTGTTGATCTCAATGACTCGAATGCAACGTCTTTTGAAATATGCCATGAATGACTCCAAGTAATATCTCTAAAATGAGCAAATGCACAGCGGAAGATTTCTTTCATACCTGAAAATAAACATGCTTTAAAGTGTCAACCAAAAGGTTGGTGAGTTCATTAGTTTATCATAATCAATCATTTCCATTATTTTAATAGACCACAAGATTTCATATTTCAATATACATCCCATACATAGAGATAAAAATTCATTCATATGGTGAACACCTGGTAATCGACCTTAACAAGATGCATATAGAATATCCCCATCATTCCGGGACTCCCTTCGGACATGATAAATTCGAAGTACTAAAGCATCCGGTACTTTGGATGGGGCTTGTTGGGCCCAATAGATCTATCTTTAGGATTCGCGTCTATTAGGGTATCTGTTCCCTAATTCTTAGATTACCAGACTAAAAAGGGGCATATTCGATTTAATAATCCAGCCATAGAATGTAGTTTTAAGTACTTGTGTCTATTTCGTCAAACATTTATAAAGCAGCGCATGTATTCTCAGTCCCAAAAATATATATTGCAAAAGCATTTAAAAAGGGAGCAAATGAAACTCACTATACTGTATTTTGTAGTAAAAATACATATGACGAATCTGAACAATGCAGGGTTGGCCTCGGATTCACGAACCTATATCATTCCTATATATATATATTAAAACATATTCTTGTAATCGAACAATTATATATATTAATTTGTTAGTTATATCATTTTTATATTAATAATATATATATGTTTCCTATATTCATTTTGTATACGAAATTATTAATTTTATTATGTTATATGTATTATATATATATATATATATATATATATATATATATATATATATATATATATATATATATATATATATATATATAATATCATTTGTTTGTTAAGATTGCTTTTATAATAATAGTAAAATAATATTTGTAATGATAAAATAATAATAATGATAATACTTCATATTAATAAAAGTAATGTTTATGATTCCATTAATGATGATAATAATGATAATAATAATACTTATAACAATAATAATGATAATAATAATAATAATAATAATAATAATAATAATAATAATAATTTTACTAAAATGATAAATAAGTAATAATGCTTTTAATAATAGTTATAATAATCTTCAATAACAATACTGTCATTAACATTTATAATAATAATGATAGTATTAATACTTATGTCAAAAATAATAATACTTATATTGATATTAATATTGTTATTAATAATCATAAATTAATACTAATAATAATAATAGATTATATTATTTTCATACTAATAATGATAGTAATAATCATAATTGTAATAATGATAATAATATTTATACTTAGTAATAAAATGATAAGATTTTATTTTAAAATAATAATATTAGTATTATCAATAGTAATAACAATTGATAAGTAATTCTTATATACTAATAATAATAACAATAGTAAAACTTATGATTCAATTACTTATAACAATAATAATCCTAACATTAACCATACTAATCATATTAATGGCAATAATAATATTAATAATAGTAATAATAATATGTAAATAATTTAATGAATAACTACCTCAAATGATTTTAAAAAAATAACAACCACTAGTCGGGCTCGAACCCGAGACCTCTCGTTCGTTGCAAACATCCTTAACCATCTGACCATACCAGCTTTTCTGTTTGAAACTAGTTCTATATTTATATATTGATAACTCTATCTGTTTACTACTACTCCTTCTTCTTCTTCTTAATTTCTTAGTCGACCAAGTAGCTATCAATCCTCAAAACATGAATTTTAAATATTTCCAGATAATCACAAATCAATATAACTTATTTATTTTTAGTTGAAATCGAAAAAATAATAATAAACAGGTTAAAGACAGCTTCACTGCTGTCGCAGCCTTTCTTAAAAAAAAAATTATTTTCAATATCACGTATGTTTTTAGATGATTGTTATAACACAAACTTGGTTTCAAATGATTCATAAAAGCTTTGTGAATCCTTAATTGAAACAGAAACATTAAATTAAAATCAAATTTCAAGAAGAACCTAAAGTTTGACTTTTTGATAAACAAACTTTGACTCCAAAAGTAAACCTCAATTTGAGGAATTGAAATATGAAATTTTGCAGAAAGATTGAGTAAAAGATTTCTAACAAAACTACATTATTACATTTTTGAAAAACATCACGAATTTGAGTTTTGGTAAAAAAAAATTGAACGTACAGAGGTGTCGACATAACTTATCTGTTTTCTTTAAAGTTTTTGTTTTTCTCCCACAGATATAGAAATCGATGATATATATTGAGATGGTGAATAATTGATGTAGCAGAAATAATTCATGAAAATTGTTTTATAATGCATGTGTGTCAATAGTATAATCTATCCAGGAGGAAGAAACTAAAAAAATATATATATCAGATAGCGTACGATTTACTTTTTTTTCTTTTTTTTATATAATCAAAAATAATACTGTTAATATAAATATAAATAATAATATTAATATATCAAATTAATATTATCATCTAATTATGGAATATTATAAATTTATTTATATAATATTTATATACTACTTATTTTACAATACTCATTTAATTAATTAAGTATAGAAGTTATATATTTATTTTACATATTTTAATCTACAAATATTTGTTATTAACTTCATAAGAAATTAAACGAGTATTTCTAAATAGGGTAATCGATGTTTTTATCAAATTTTATATATTCTAAAATACTATGTATATAATTTTTATATAATAAGTTTTATTATGTAAATAAATATATTATATATTCTTAAATAAATAATTTAATATATCATTATATATTTACAAGTAATATTCATATATATATGTATATATATATATATATATATATATATATATATATATATATATTATATTCATTTTAATAGTAACTTAATTATTATGTATATCATTTTAAATTTTTAATTCCAATTAATTAAAGTGTATTCTATTAATTCAAAATATTATATATATCCTTAAATTTATTTATATATATATATTTACATATTTAATTACACACAATTGTTCGTGAATTGTTGGGAATAGTCTGAGTTTAAATGAATCCATAAAAATAGTTAACAAGTTTTGAGACTCAACATTACAGACTTTACTTATCGTGTCGGAAACATATAAAGATTTAAGTTTAAATTTGATCGAAAATTCTCGGGTCGTCACAAAATTCGCCATTGGGCCAAAGTGGCAACTAGTTGAACTAGTCACCACTCTTCCTCACCATTCATTCATTCACCTCCTCATCCTTCATACTTCTACTTTTACTCTCAAACACCCAAATCATTCATTCATCATCTAAATTCGATCTAGGAGGCTTACAACAAAACAAATTACATATTCGTGATCCTCTCATCATCCTCTACATTTTGGTACCAATTTCATCTCGTTTGGGTAACATTTCTAAAACTCTAGATTTCATGTTCTTAGTGTTTTTGGCTTGAAATGATGTTAATTAGTGTCTATGGCTCAAGTCTAACATGAATATGTGTTTAGTTTGCTCGATTTGTTGTTTTGAGTAACTAGCATGAACACTTGAATTGGGTTTGTTAAATCTTTGATTTTGGATGATGATATGTGTTTAGATGTTATTGTTTATGTGTTTAAAGAGTTAGTTACTTCATATGCTTCAAATTGGTATGTTGGATGACATGAAAATCTCACATTAACATGATTATTGATTTCATGATTCTTGGTTAGGGTTTGATAGACTTAAAACGAACTTTTGATGAATGAAATGCTATGAAATGTTATTAGTAAGTGTTTAGTTTCGATTTATGTTTAATTACCTTCGAAACGGCATATCATATGCGCAAATTGGATTCCCGAATCACCGTTTGCATTTTTGAGCTTGAAACGTTAAATAATGATCATTTATTGAGGTTTTCATTATTGTTAATAATGGATTTGATTGATTAAATGTGTTTAGTTGTATTCCTCGTTAAATTACCTTTCTAACGATATAAGATACGTGTTTTGAATGTTTACGGTTCATAAGTTATGGTTGTTTGAAGTTGGATTCGTGCTTGAGTGTTCAAAAACTGCCCAGAATTGCTGAACAGACACTCTGAGCGCTGCTCAAGGTCCTGGAACGCCGCTCCAGGCCCCGGCTATCCAAAAATACACATTTTCGTTTAATTCTAACTATGCTACGCACCCCCGATCAACATGAAACTTGGCCAACATACTTATATATGCTTATCTTTCATCGAAAAATTGTCGGATACCCGACCCGACCCCGTTGACTTTTTTGTTGACTTTGACCAAAGTTAACTTTTATTCAAACTTAACAAATACTTATGCAATCATTCTAATCTTCTTTTATACTTGATTCTTGCATGAAACTTGACAATGTGACTCATATGCTATTTAATCGAGTCGTAACGAGCCATAGGACTAATTGAACACATTTCGCCCGACCTTGTGTCGTAACCGGTTAATTGATACAACTTACTTGTTTAGGTCAAGACTAAGCAACTTTCATGCACACGTTTACTTTGTGAAGTACATTTATACTCGTGCACCCGATGTGAGATCATAGTCCCATCTTTCAACAACTTTTACGCTTTAAATTATGGGATGAGAAACATATACGCTTTATACTTTTATGCATTGAAACAAGTACGAAAAACAAACATTCCACGTGAGAGTTAGAACAAAAATTCCCCAATTCAATTATCATTAGTTACACTTGCGGGTGTAAACGTGAACTTATGTTGTGTGATCATACGGGCTTGACGAGCCCTCATTCAGACGGTTCGCTACCGTTGGTGAATGAAATATATTTTCGGCAAGTGTAGTTCTAACACTATCTTGACGGGGTTCGAAAAACAGTTAAGTTTGATAATTGGGTGCTCTACAAACCGATGACAAACTTTCAGAATGTAAACGATTTGGAAAATCACTTAATACTAAATCTTGTGGTTCAATGCAATGTACTTACTAAACCTATGATTTCACCAACGTTTTTCGTTGACAGTTTTCTGTATGTGTCTCAGGTTCATACTTGGCTACTTGATACATGCTTCCGCACACTTTGATTACTTGCTTGGGGTCAAGCATATATGCATACGCTAGTGATAGCACCTTTGGATTCAAACTTAATGTTTACATGCATACGCTATTGATAGCATTCGTGATTTTCAGCTTATATTATGTCGCAAGCTATTTCATTTACACTTTACTACTTTTGTAAACTTAAACTTGTTGTCGAACCGTTTGGTAAACTAAACTTTGTAAGTCTTGTACGTTTCAAATGAATGCGACATAATTTTGGTCAAACGCGTCTCATTTAGGGACTATGACCATGTAACGGGACCTAAGTAACGACGCCGTCAATGATGATTTTGGTCGGGTCGTTACAGATGGTATCAGAGCGCTGGTTGTAGGGAACTAGGATATGCATTAGTGTGTCTGACAGAGTCGTTAGGATGCATTAGTGAATCTAGACTATAACTGGATAGTTAATCATTGCATTCTGACTTGCATTTTCTATAGATAGCACTTACTTGACTACTTATACATTTATACTTGAATCATTCTTAGGCAAACTTCTTAATGGTACCAAACTTTCATCATATGAACTCGTACTCTGCCATTTCTGGTAACACACGTAAATTCAAGATTCATACGCGTAAGGATGATGACGACTTCATTAGTCACACTTGTTCGGGAACTCTGTCTCCCAGATTGTTATTCACCACCGTTTCAACTTACTATCGGTGTCGCACCGGTGTTCCTTACTATCTACCACTTTTTGTTACTACCACCACTACTCTAGGTGAGTATCGTCGTCACTACTTATCACTACGGTTACCTACTACTCGTTATCATAATTCGTTACTCTTTCCGTGCCTAAAGACATTATTGTTTGACTTGAACCGCATTGACGTGAACAATCATTTATACACTTCCCTCAGGAAACGCTTCTTCAGAGTTGCACAAATTCTTTCGATTCAATACGAGTCACGTTAGAGACGTCGTTACACTTTGTTCATTTTAAAACTTCACCATCACACGAACTTGATTCCATGGAGTGATGTGGGAATGGAGGTATGAGTTAGCGTAATAACGACACTCGATGAATGTGGTTATATTATGGTAAGTCATACCAAAGTTCTAATGACTCGTGATGGTGATTGGACTCGATCAACCTAATCACCACCATGTGCCATGTACATGACTTCATTTTTCTTGTTTGAACATCCGAAAACTCCGAGAATACTGATAACAACCATACCAAGGACACACCATCGATTATTGTCGAACCATATTTATGCTTCCGAAAGAATGACAAATTCTTTCAACTTCAAACTTGTGTTATACGAGTATACTATCTCGTTTTCGCACAGTTTTATCGACGAACTACAAAACGCTTGGTATGCTCACATCGAGGCGGAAACTTCTCTCGCCTTACACTAGTACTTCCGTATAAGGAAATCTTTATTCTAAATTCTTAATGGAGAAAGAGACTCTTCACATTATGCTAGTATTCACCTTGAGGGTGAATAGTCCTAACGAACATTTTTCAGAACCCGATAAGAAACTTATTCTAACAAACGTTTTCAAGTCCTAACAAACTTGTTCAAATATACCTCTTAAAGAAATGTACCTCGTTTCGGATCAAGATTCTCGTTTCACTTCTAGATTTTTGGAGTGCCTTACAAAAAGCCTCGGGACCACGTTTAGACATGAGTGCAGCACATCAACCACAAATCGACGAACCAAACAAACATACGATTCAAACCTTGGAAACCATAATACGAGTTTGTGTTATCAACTCCAAATTTACTTGAGAAGAGTATTTTCCTTTAGCCGAATTCTCTTACTGCAATGATTTTCATTCGAGTTTTAACGTCACACCTTTTGAAACCTTATATGACCAGAACGTCATTCTCCTTTTGTCGAACCAAGTAAACGATGATCAATTCACCGAGCCCGAGATTATACATGAGCGACCGAGAAAATCTATCCATATTCAAGAAAGACCCAACACGACTTGTAGTCGCCAAAAGAACTATGCTGATGTTAGATGTAAACCTTTCGAATTCCAAGTGGGTGACCACGTAATGTTAAAAGTCTCGCCTTGAAAAGGTGTAATCCATTTCGGGAAACGTAGAAAGATAAATCAGCGATATTTTGATCCTTTTAAAATCTTGGGGCGTTTTGGACCCATTGCTAGCCGTTTAGATTTTCCGACTCGTTTGAGTCTCCGTTCGTCCTGCAATCCACGTATCAAACTTAAAGAAGTGTCTTGCAAAACAAAAACTTGTTATCCTTTTCGATGAGCTTACTATCGATGATAAACTTCACTTCCTAGGAGGACCGGTTGAAACTATGAATTGTGAAACCAAATTTTGAAACAACGTAAAATCTCGACTGTCAAAGTTCATTGAAATGCCCAAGGAAGTAACCTCACTTATTCATAGAATTGGCAACGCAAGATCTCGAGGAAGAAACAACGACTACTACTTCCAACTAAATTTTAGGACGAAATTTCTTTTAAGGTGTAGGTAATGTAACATCCCGCATTTTTCCGTTAAATTATTATAACGCCCGTCTTTTTTTTTTAAATAATATCTTTCGTATTCTAAATTCGTATCTTTCATTAACTAACGTTCTTGATATTTCCATTATTCGATTATAATATCTTCCGTTTATTCTCGCGTATTTAAAATTAATTCGTTTGGTTAATTCACGCACCCGCTTTTAAACTCGAGGGACTAAATGCGCCATTGGGACAAAGTGGCAACTAGTTGAACTAGTCACCACTCTTCCTCACCATTCATTCATTCACCTCCTCATCCTTCATACTTCCACTTTTACTCTCAAACACCCAAATCATTCATTCATCATCTAAATTCGATCTAGGAGGCTTACAACAAAATAAATTACATATTCGTGATCCTCTCATCATCCTCTACATTTTGATACCAATTTCATCTCGTTTGGGTAACATTTCTAAAACTCTAGATTTCATGTTCTTAGTGTTTTTGGCTTGAAATAGTGTTAATTAGTGTCTATGGCTCAAGTCTAACATGAATATGTGTTTAGTTTGCTCGATTTGTTATTTTGAGTAACTAGCATGAACACTTGAATTGGGTTTGTTAAATCTTTGATTTTGGATGATGATATGTGTTTAGATGTTATTGTTTATGTGTTTAAAGAGTTAGTTACTTCATATGCTTCAAATTGGTATGTTGGATGACATGAAAATCTCACATTAACATGATTATTGATTTCATGATTCTTGGTTAGGGTTTGATAGACTTAAAATGAACTTTTGATGAATGAAATGCTATGAAATGTCGTTAGTAAGTGTTTAGTTACAATTTATGTTTAATTACCTTCGAAATGGCATATCATATACGTAAATTGGATTCCCGAATCACCGTTTTCATTTTTGAGCTTGAAACGTTAAATAATGATCATTTATTGAGGTTTTCATTATTGTTAATAATGGATTTTATTGATGAAATATATTTAGTTGTATTCCTCATTAAATTACCTTTCCAATGATATAAGATACGTGTTTTGAATGTTTACGGTTAAAAGTTATGGTTGTTTGAAGTTGGATTCGTGCTTGAGTGTTCAAAAACTGCCCAGAATTGCTGAACAGACACTCTGAGCGCCGCTCAAGGTCCTGGAGCGCCACTCCGGGCCCCGGCTGTCCAAAAATACACATTTTTGTTTAATTCTAACTATGCTACGCACCCCCGACCAACATGAAACTTGGCCAACATACTTATATATGCTTATCTTTCATAGAAAAATTGTCGGATACCCGACCCGACCCCGTTGACTTTGACCAAATTTGACTTTTATTCAAACTTAACAAATACTTATGCAATCGTTCTAATCTTCTTTTATACTTGATTCTTGCATGAAACTTGACAATGTGACTCACATGCTATTTAATCGAGTCGTAACGATCCATAGGACTAATTGAACACATTTCGCCCGACCTTGTGTCGTAACCGGTTAATTGATACAACTTACTTTTTTAGGTCAAGACTAAGCAACTTTCATGCACACGTTACTTTGTGAAGTACATTAATACTCGTGCACCCGAGGTGAGATCATAGTCCCATCTTTCAACAACTTTTACGCTTTAAATTATGGGATGAGAAACATATACGCTTTATACTTTTATGCATTGAAACAAGTACGAAAAACAAACATTCCACGTGAGAGTTAGAACAAAAATTGCCCAATTCAATTATCATTAGTTACACTTGCGGGTGTAAACGTGAACTTATATTGTGTGATCATACGGGCTTGACGAGCCCTCATTCAGACGGTTCGCTACCCTTGGGTGAATGAAATATATTTTCGGCTAGTGTAGTTCTAACACTATCTTAACGGGGTTCGAAAAACAGTTAAGTTTGATAATTGGGTGCTCCACAAACCGATGACAAACTTTCAGAATGTAAACGATTTGGAAAATCACTTAATACTAAATCTTGTGGTTCAATGCAATGTACTTACTAAACCTATGATTTCACCAACGTTTTTCGTTGACAGTTTTCTATATGTTTCTCAGGTTCATACTTGGCTACTTGATACATGCTTCCGCACACTTTGATTACTTGTTTGGGGTCAAGCATACATGCATACGCTAGTGATAGCACATTTGGATTCAAACATAATGTTTACATGCATACGCTATTGATAGCATTCGTGATTTTCAACTTATATTATGTCGCAAGCTATTTCATTTACACTTTACTACTTTTGTAAACTTAAACTTGTTGTCGAACCGTTTGGTAAACTAAACTTTGTAAGTCTTGTACGTTTCAAATGAATGCGACATAATTTTGGTCAAACGCGTCTCATTTAGGGATTATGACCACGTAACGGGACCTAAGTAACAACGACGTCAATGACGATTTTGGTCGGGTCATTACACATATGTCATTACTTAACGAAAGTTTTTAACACTTGCTAATAAAATAGAACAGTCGCTTTTTTAGTGCAAGCTATAGTGATATATAAACCACGCAAAAAAGTTTAGCGTCTATCTTTCAATATTAAACAAACATTAAAGACCAAACATATACCTTTTCTATAACAAATGAATTTAGTTAATGTGTATTTCTGTCGCACATGTTAGAACGTATTTACTATTAACATTTACGTTGAATATCATAATTGTTTTTATATTTTAGTATTTACACATGTGTTAGTTACAAAATTTGATATTAAAAAAATTGTTTATAGAAATATATACATAACTGTTATAATTCAGTAGGCTTATAACTACCTTTAGTGGTTTGATTCTTGATTAAGAATAATAATAATGAAGTGTAAAAACAAAGATGATAATGGAGAGAAAGAAAGAAACACTTTGTAAGTGTGAGAAATGGTACATCTTTAAATGGCTACCATACATGCCTATTTATACTACATTAAGAGTGTTACATATTTGACTTTTATGAATTATATATAAAATTGTTAGCCACCTTCAATAATTGATTCTTAGCCACCTTCAATAATTGATGCATTATTATAACACTCCCCCTTGGATGACAATTTTAATAGGAAACAACTAGTACTGCCTCTTTAAAAACGTTGCTAAAGAAAACCCAGTGGGAAAAACTTTAGCTAAGGGAAAAAGAGTGCAGTATAGAGTTGTCTTCCCCTCAAGTAGACATTGCTGAGTTGTTACATCTTTTGAACACGTCTCATGCCAATATTGTGAACATGCGTTCTGAAAATAGCAGTTGGAAGTGCTTTAGTGAAAAGATCAGCATAGTTTTTATTGGATTGAACATATCTCATTTCAATCTGGTTGTCCTTGATGAGTTCTATGGTGTATGAGAAGAATCTAGGAGGTATGTGTTTTGTTCGGTCACTTTTGATATACCCTTCTTTCATCTGTGCTATGCAAGCTGCATTATCTTCATAGATAGTTGTTGGACTTTTATCGCGTTCTAGTCCACAAGAATCAGTGTGACGATCGCTCCAAATCCATATGGACAATACGCCATTCATTGATTTCATTGCGAGGTATTTGACCTCTATATGATACGTTTTGTAAACATTGCATTCTTTTGAAAAGGCACACCATAAATGAATATTTAAATCAAAGGTTTTCAACATCTGATGATTTCTACATATAGACAATCACTGTAAATAATAGTTTACAATAGTACTTCCGTTGACAGTACAGTCAAAATAAGATACATGGTGATGATTTGGTGAATGCAATGTTTCCTTGAAAAATATGCCATGTATGACTCCATGCACATAGCTTGTCTAACATATAAGCAAACAGCGGAAGACTTCTAGGAAACCTGAGAATAAACATGCTTCAAGTGTCAACACAAAGGTTGGTGAGTTCATAGTTTTAATATTACACATAATCCGTATATCAATGTGGATTACAAAAGTTCAGTTGTTTTATTCAAAACATTTATCAATAGGTTTTACATAAAAGGGGGATCACAAGATTTCAGTTGTTTCATCCGAAACGTTTATCAATCGGTTCTACAAAGTTGAGCACCCTGGTAACTAAACTTTAACGTATATATAATTTGTACCCTTTGTATAATCATCTTAATAATACACGCAAACCAACGTGTACGCTTATCAAATAGCATACGTTCGTTAAAAGGCTAGCGCTCTAGCTCGGACGGGGATGTCAAGCCCTATGGATCCATATACTACTACTCGCGCCCACCAGTTCTTATAAATGGCAGTTAACAGTTACCAAAGCTAAGGGATTTTCGGTTCAAACTCAGTGTAGAATTTAGTATGTACTTGTATCCATTGAGTTTAAAATAAAGTGCATGTATTCTCAGCCCAAAAATGTAGAGAGTAAAAGGGATCTTATGAAACTCACGCATATAAATCTAGTATTTTTAGTATTTATAAACAGTCGCATGTATTCTCAGCCCAAAAATATATTGAGTAAAAGGGATCATATGAAACTCACAGTTTAATATTGATATACAATATTGCAGGAAAGCACGTAGACGCATTGGAGATAATAAGCACGAGGTTTGATTCACAAAAATACCCCCGAATATTACCCATAACCTCCTTGGCAATAACCCATATTTTCCTTAGCTCTAGCTTTCTCGGAAACTCGTTTTGAAAAATTACTTGGACAGCACTCCGTCGTAATATTTTATGTACATTATTATTTTTGTATCGCAAAAATAATAACACTAATAATAAAAATAATAAGATTAATAATAATCTTATTAATAATAATAATAATAATAATAATAATAATAATAATAATAATAATAATAATAATAATAATAATAAAATAAATAAATACGGAGTAAAAATAATATATATGTGTGTGTGATTTATCTGGCCAAAACTCGAGAATTTATAGCACTTGGCCTGAAATTTTGCCTCATGCGATCGCATGGATTTTGGGCATGATGGCCATGCGATCGCATGGCCTCAATTTCCAGCTCAGAATCATTTGTCCATTTGTTTGTCGACATGATAAAATATTAATATAATATATATAATTTAAATAATTAATTATATATTATATTAAATTCACGTGCATAGTTGACTTGTAATTTTTGTTCCGATAAGTCATACGTCATCACTCGACTTATGTCCCGGTTCCAGTTTTTCGAATGTCCTTTCGTACCTTTAGAAAACTTGCATTTTACGTTTCGTGTCACGTACCTTTGTCAAAATATAGTCTTAAATTATCCATAAACTATACCACTCATAGTATATCTTAAACTTTCAAATGTTTTGGTCATTTACTTCTATAAATCATCGTCTCGCTATTTGTTAATATATATATAATATATACATTTTCATTTTGAAATAGTGTTACTGTAGCAATTCACTGTAGCAATTCACTTTAGCAAAGTCAATTTCACTGTAGCAAATAGTGATTTTTGAAAACACTGTAGCATTTTGGGTACTGTAGCAATTTGAAAATACTGTAGCAAATTAGTATTTTACTTGTTCATCTTAAACGTTTTAGTTAACTTATCTAAATATCAATCGAATCAATAATCGAATGTTACTATCGTTTACTAAATAACTTGAAATCATATATATTCAAATAGATATATAAACCAATAAGTTTAATGTATGGTATCATGCAATTAAAACTTTGTTACGTTTTCAAGTTATAGTATATATATGTATCTGTTTACATATAATGGTTCGCGAATCGTTGAGAACAACCGAAGGGTAATTGAATAGTTCAAAATTTTGAGATTCAACTTCATAGGCTTTGCTTATCGTGTCGAAGTCATTAATCATTTAAGATTAAGTTTAAATTTAGTCGAAATTTCCGGGTCATCACAGTACCTACCCGTTAAAGAAATTTCGTCCCGAAATTTGAGTGAGGTCGTCATGGCTAACAATAAAAATGTTTTCATGACGAATATGTGTTCATAAATAGAATTTTTATCACCGTTGAATAATATGGATAAAACAATCCAATTACTCGAAGCGTATGAGAGAAGTTATCGTAATAGAGTGAAATGGAGAATAGAGATTCGTCTTATCTCTTGACGTAGTAACGTTTGATTTCCGGAATTCAAGGAAATTAAAAGAAAATCTTTGAAATATATACAGGATTTGATTCACCGGGATTTAAGGAAATTAGGATCCACTTTAATTAAATGTGGTAACCTGCCCTGGCTACTTTGTACGGTATTTCCATTATAAATTGACTTCTTCCGTTTCATAATATTCACCACCCTTAAAACTTTCTTCCCCAATTAATACATAAAAAAAAAATTGTGAAAATGCTCAATCCAGTTCTGGTTCTTGACCTAATATTGACGTTTGCCACAATCATCCTTCTTTTCCAGCTCCCACCAGAAGAATCTGTTTATTTCTATTATGGTCTAGGGATTGTTGTATTTATCATTCTCCCGTGTCTTTATATTGCTATACGCATTGATATACACGGTTTGTAATTTCAGGTTTGTTATCGGGCTTTATATCTCCCCTTATATTTTAATGTCCCTACTCCTGTCTTCTATAATCATTGTCATTCACAGTTAATACTCCCTCCTATTTGCTGCGATTTATACTCCAATTTCTATTTCGGAGCTTTGTCCCTTCGTTTCTTCTTCTTGCGATTAGGCATCTCTTGTAATGGTCCAGAATTCGTAGGTATAGAGTTTTGGATGAACATAGTTATTGTTCTGAGAAGGTAATCGTAATGGCACGATCTTGATTTGTCAAATTACCAAATTATTCGAAAAAGACCGAATCATCAAGAAAAATATTTTCTTGATATGTTTAGAGGTTAAAAGAGTTATGTAACATGGTTCATGATGAGGGTGGGATCTGTGAACCTTTATCACGTTCCATTAGAAACTCAGCATGACTTACTGTAATATAATCACGTTGATCAAGTGTCATTATATTATATTAACTCATGCTTCAGTTCCCAACACTACTTCAAAACATCCATTTTTTTTTTTTTGAATTTTTCAGATTTTTGAAACTAAAATAGTTTCTTTTATGATGTAACACAGATAGCGTGAAGAGATAAATAATTTCGGATGATAATAGTTATGAAGATATCTTCAGAAATATCGAAGATATTTATAATGAAAGATATGATAATATCTTAGAATTTCTAATATCGAAGGATGATGAAGAATATGTTCCGCAAGAATTTGAAATAAGTAAGGAGCAAGATATTCGCTAAATATTTCATCAAAACAGAATCATCTAGATTCTTTATGTATAAGTTTAGTCCCTGTGACTTGTCCACAGTCTCCTTTATGGTTTGCTCAATCCGTTTTTCAATTCCAAACCTTCTCTTTTTCTCAGCTTTACCACCATACTATTCTTTATCATCAAACTTTTGACTGTTAAAGTCGTTTACCATTTTTGCTGCTTTATCAGCATTTTTCCAAAATTAGGAGGACTAGTTTCACAGTTTGGGGTGTTTTTCAGAAACTTCACATTCGAAGTATCTAAGTCTAGAAGATAGATGTTATATGTTTATATATAACTGTTGTCGTAGAAAACGCTGCGAGATTCAAAATACTGATTGTTAATTCCCGGTGGTTGGTATGGCAATTACCGTTACAAGATGTGGATGAGTACATGATCAGATTTCAAGGTATATATAGTGATTTCCGGAGAGATTTAAATAGCAGAGTGACGGAGTCGCTGGTACATTTACTGCTAATATGATGGGATATAAAAGGTTCCCCGGTAACAACAATAGAAAGGGTAATCCTATATGTCAAGGTTTAATTAAGGCTTATCCAAATGAAGTTGACTTGCTGAAGTTGTGACAAAACTGGATACTTGAAAAGGAATTGTAAGATTATTTTCAGTAATAATAATGCCGAAGGATTTATCACAGATACGTGTTAAAGTTTTACTTAGGTTTCGAGAGCTTTCCAGATGTATGATTATAAGTACAAATCTTTCTTCTCGTAGATATCGTGTAGTTGGTTTGTCTTCTCGTTTGTTCATTAGTTGAAGTGTTTCCAATAATTTTGATGGGTTTGAACGCAAAATGTAATCATATGATGTTCTAGTACTGTTCTGAATTCAAAGCATGGTTTTCGAAGCATGGTTTTGAAAGATGTAGGAATCTAAGAGTGATGTTTTTCGTTTAATCTTGACTTGGATTCTGATCTATCGAAATCAGAATATGAAATTGAATGAAAATGGTTATTCTGCGATGAACGGATACGTATATCTATAGGTTTGAGCAGTATAGTTAATGATTGCTGAATCAGAATTGAAGAATGTATAGTGTAACATATTAATGTGGAATTTATATATTTCTAGGGTATTACCTACCCGTTAAAATATTCTCATCATTAACAGTTTGTACAAAAGGATTTTCAATTACAATCTTTATGAAAATATATGTATGTATATTTCCTTCGGATGTAATATAGATTTAATGAGTTATTAAACTCATTTGATTTTCGGTTGGAACTAGAAACGAATAATCTCTTCTATATTAAAGATTACATAATCGTCGCAGGATATTTCTCCAATGAAGTTATGAATTAATACTTCATCGTTTATGGTTATTAGTATTCTTCGGTGTCTACGGTGCGTATGAGGTTGATACTCGTGGGACAGATTGTGAGGTTAAGGTTTACGTTGCGGATGTTGTTGTTGTCGGTACTGGTACCGTTGTTGGTTGTGCTGCTGGTTCTGGTGGTGCTACCAGTGCTGCCTGTGATGCCTGCAAATTGTGCATCATATTCTCCAAAGCCACAACTCGAGCGCGAAGCTCGTTAACTTCTTCTATTATTCCGGGATGATTGGCGGTTGGTATGAGAGGATGAATAAAGTTTAAAATTCTAGTTATCATATAATCGTTGCGAAATATCCTGGAAATGAGGGTAAAGATAGTGTTTCGAACGGGTTCGCCGGTAAGTGCCTCAGGTTCCTCACTAAGAGGTGAATTCGGTTGGTGGAAAGGATCGCCTTCCTCTTGTCTCCATTGATTAAGTTGATTACGAACCCATCCCCAATTCATCCAGATTTGGTGATGACTGATTGGTTGATTCATTCCGGTTACACTGCTTTCGGAACTCAGGTGGAAATTCATATCGGAATCCGAAGAACTCGAATTACTTGCAGAATTCATCTTACACGGTTAGATAAATAATTTTCGATGTGAAATGATTTTCGGATATCGGATGATATTCTAATTACATAGAATACCTTTATATAGTACAAAGGATCCGCGAATTACGGAGAAACTTTCGGAAACTGTCAAGTAAAGGTAACAGTAACAGATACGCTAAGATATTCATTTTGTCTATACACTAGTCATGCAATCCATGCAATAAGGTGTGTCTAGACTACAAATGATAAGCAGGTAATTTTCCACACAAGGAATGATAAGCAGGTAATTTCTAACAAAAAAATTATAAGCAACAACTTTTATCATGCAGACATGGTCGAAGTCCAGACTCACTAATGTATCCTAACAATAACCAGTTAGACACACTAATGCAAATTCTGGTTCGCTAAGACCAACGCTCTGATACCAACTGTGACGATCGCTCCAAATCTATATGGACAATACGTCATTCATTGATTACATTGCGAGGTATTTGACCTCTATATGATACGTTTTGTAAACATTGCATTCTTTTGAAAAGGCACACCATAAATGAATATTTAAATCAAAGGTTTTCAACATCTGATGATTTCTACATATAGACAATCACTGTAAATAATAGTTTACAATAGTACTTCCGTTGACAGTACAGTCAAAATAAGATACATGGTGATGATTTGGTGAATGCAACGTTTCCTTGAAAAATATGCCATGTATGACTCCATGCACATAGCTTGTCTAACATATAAGCAAACAGCGGAAGACTTCTAGGAAACCTGAGAATAAACATGCTTCAAGTGTCAACACAAAGGTTGGTGAGTTCATAGTTTTAATATTACACATAATCCGTATATCAATGTGGATTACAAAAGTTCAGTTGTTTTATTCAAAACGTTTATCATTAGGTTTTACATAAAAGGGGGATCACAAGATTTCAGTTGTTTCATCCGAAACGTTTATCAATCGGTTCTACAAAGTTGAGCACCCTGGTAACTAAACTTTAACGTATATATAATTTGTACCCTTTGTATAATCATCTTAATAATACACGCAAACCAACGTGTACGCTTATCAAATAGCATACGTCCGTTAAAAGGCTAGCGCTCTAGCTCGGACGGGGATGTCAAGCCCTATGGATTCATATACTACTACTCGCGCCCACCAGTTCTTATAAATGGCAGTTAACAGTTACCAAAGCTAAGGGATTTTCGGTTCAAACTCAGTGTAGAATTTAGTATGTACTTGTATCCATTGAGTTTAAAATAAAGTGCATGTATTCTCAGCCCAAAAATGTAGAGAGTAAAAGGGATCTTATGAAACTCACGCATATAAATCTAGTATTTTTAGTATTTATAAACAGTCGCATGTATTCTCAGCCCAAAAATATATTGAGTAAAAGGGATCATATGAAACTCACAGTTTAATATTGATATACAATATTGCAGGAAAGCACGTAGACGCATTGGAGATAATAAGCACGAGGTTTGATTCACAAAAATACCCCCGAATATTACCCATAACCTCCTTGGCAATAACCCATATTTTCCTTAGCTCTAGCTTTCTCGGAAACTCGTTTTGAAAAATTACTTGGACAGCACTCCGTCGTAATATTTTATGTACATTATTATTTTTGTATCGCAAAAATAATAACACTAATAATAAAAATAATAAGATTAATAATAATCTTATTAATAATAATAATAATAATAATAATAATAATAATAATAATAATAATAATAATAATAATAATAATAAAATAAATAAATACGGAGTAAAAATAATATATATGTGTGTGTGATTTATCTGGCCAAAACTCGAGAATTTATAGCACTTGGCCTGAAATTTTGCCTCATGCGATCGCATGGATTTTGGGCATGATGGCCATGCGATTGCATGGCCTCAATTTCCAGCTCAGAATCATTTGTCCATTTGTTTGTCGACATGATAAAATATTAATATAATATATATAATTTAAATAATTAATTATATATTATATTAAATTCACGTGCATAGTTGACTTGTAATTTTTGTTCCGATAAGTCGTACGTCATCACTCGACTTATGTCCCGGTTCCAGTTTTTCGAATGTCCTTTCGTACCTTTAGAAAACTTGCATTTTACGTTTCGTGTCACGTACCTTTGTCAAAATATAGTCTTAAATTATCCATAAACTATACCACTCATAGTATATCTTAAACTTTCAAATGTTTTGGTCATTTACTTCTATAAATCATCGTCTCGCTATTTGTTAATATATATATAATATATACATTTTCATTTTGAAATAGTGTTACTGTAGCATTTTACTGTAGCAATTCACTGTAGCAAAGTCAATTTCACTGTAGCAAATAGTGATTTTTGAAAACACTGTAGCATTTTGGGTACTGTAGCAATTTGAAAATACTGTAGCAAATTAGTATTTTACTTGTTCATCTTAAACGTTTTAGTTAACTTATCTAAATATCAATCGAATCAATAATCGAATGTTACTATCGTTTACTAAATAACTTGAAATCATATATATTCAAATAGATATATAAACCAATAAGTTTAATGTATGGTATCATGCAATTAAAACTTTGTTACGTTTTCAAGTTATAGTATATATATGTATCTGTTTACATATAATGGTTCGCGAATCGTTGAGAACAACCGAAGGGTAATTGAATAGTTCAAAATTTTGAGATTCAACTTCATAGGCTTTGCTTATCGTGTCGAAGTCATTAATCATTTAAGATTAAGTTTAAATTTAGTCGAAATTTCCGGGTCATCACAGTACCTACCCGTTAAAGAAATTTCGTCCCGAAATTTGAGTGAGGTCGTCATGGCTAACAATAAAAATGTTTTCATGACGAATATGTGTTCATAAATAGAATTTTTATCACCGTTGAATAATATGGATAAAACAATCCAATTACTCGAAGCGTATGAGAGAAGTTATCGTAATAGAGTGAAATGGAGAATAGAGATTCGTCTTATCTCTTGACGTAGTAACGTTTGATTTCCGGAATTCAAGGAAATTAAAAGAAAATCTTTGAAATATATACAGGATTTGATTCACCGGGATTTAAGGAAATTAGGATCCACTTTAATTAAATGTGGTAACCTGCCCTGGCTACTTTGTCCGGTATTTCCATTATAAATTGACTTCTTCCGTTTCATAATATTCACCACCCTTAAAACTTTCTTCCCCAATTAATACATAAAAAAAAATTTGTGAAAATGCTCAATCCAGTTCTGGTTCTTGACCTAATATTGACGTTTGCCACAATCATCCTTCTTTTCCAGCTCCCACCAGAAGAATCTGTTTATTTCTATTATGCTCTAGGGATTGTTGTATTTATCATTCTCCCGTGTCTTTATATTGCTATACGCATTGATATACACGGTTTGTAATTTCAGGTTTGTTATCGGGCTTTATATCTCCCCTTATATTTTAATGTCCCTACTCCTGTCTTCTATAATCATTGTCATTCACAGTTAATACTCCCTCCTATTTGCTGTGATTTATACTCCAATTTCTATTTCGGAGCTTTGTCCCTTCGTTTCTTCTTCTTGCGATTAGGCATCTCTTGTAATGGTCCAGAATTCGTAGGTATAGAGTTTTGGATGAACATAGTTATTGTTCTGAGAAGGTAATCGTAATGGCACGATCTTGATTTGTCAAATTACCAAATTATTCGAAAAAGACCGAATCATCAAGAAAAATATTTTCTTGATATGTTTAGAGGTTAAAAGAGTTATGTAACATGGTTCATGATGAGGGTGGGATCTGTGAACCTTTATCACGTTCCATTAGAAACTCAGCATGACTTACTGTAATATAATCACGTTGATCAAGTGTCATTATATTATATTAACTCATGCTTCAGTTCCCAACACTACTTCAAAACATCCATTTTTTTTTTTTTTGAATTTTTCAGATTTTTGAAACTAAAATAGTTTCTTTTATGATGTAACACAGATAGCGTGAAGAGATAAATAATTTCGGATGATAATAGTTATGAAGATATCTTCAGAAATATCGAAGATATTTATAATGAAAGATATGATAATATCTTAGAATTTCTAATATCGAAGGATGATGAAGAATATGTTCCGCAAGAATTTGAAATAAGTAAGGAGCAAGATATTCGCTAAATATTTCATCAAAACAGAATCATCTAGATTCTTTATGAATAAGTTTAGTCCCTGTGACTTGTCCACAGTCTCCTTTATGGTTTGCTCAATCCGTTTTTCAATTCCAAACCTTCTCTTTTTCTCAGCTTTACCACCATACTATTCTTTATCATTAAACTTTTGACTGTTAAAGTCGTTTACCGTTTTTGCTGCTTTATCAGCATTTTTCCAAAATTAGGAGGACTAGTTTCACAGTTTGGGGTGTTTTTCAGAAACTTCACATTCGAAGTATCTAAGTCTAGAAGATAGATGTTATATGTTTATATATAACTGTTGTCGTAGAAAACGCTGCGAGATTCAAAATACTGATTGTTAATTCCCGGTGGTTGGTATGGCAATTACCGTTACAAGATGTGGATGAGTACATGATCAGATTTCAAGGTATATATAGTGATTTCCGGAGAGATTTAAATAGCAGAGTGACGGAGTCGCTGGTACATTTACTGCTAATATGATGGGATATAAAAGGTTCCCCGGTAACAACAATAGAAAGGGTAATCCTATATGTCAAGGTTTAATTAAGGCTTATCCAAATGAAGTTGACTTGCTGAAGTTGTGACAAAACTGGATACTTGAAAAGGAATTGTAAGATTATTTTCAGTAATAATAATGCCGAAGGATTTATCACAGATACGTGTTAAAGTTTTACTTAGGTTTCGAGAGCTTTCCAGATGTATGATTATAAGTACAAATCTTTCTTCTCGTAGATATCGTGTAGTTGGTTTGTCTTCTCATTTGTTCATTAGTTGAAGTGTTTCCAATAATTTCGATGGGTTTGAACGCAAAATGTAATCATATGATGTTCTAGTACTGTTCTGAATTCAAAGCATGGTTTTCGAAGCATGGTTTTGAAAGATGTAGGAATCTAAGAGTGATGTTTTTCGTTTAATCTTGACTTGGATTCTGATCTATCGAAATCAGAATATGAAATTGAATGAAAATGGTTATTCTGCGATGAACGGATACGTATATCTATAGGTTTGAGCAGTATAGTTAATGATTGCTGAATCAGAATTGAAGAATGTATAGTGTAACATATTAATGTGGAATTTATATATTTCTAGGGTATTACCTACCCGTTAAAATATTCTCATCATTAACAGTTTGTACAAAAGGATTTTCAATTACAATCTTTATGAAAATATATGTATGTATATTTCCTTCGGATGTAATATAGATTTAATGAGTTATTAAACTCATTTGATTTTCGGTTGGAACTAGAAACGAATAATCTCTTCTATATTAAAGATTACATAATCGTCGCAGGATATTTCTCCAATGAAGTTATGAATTAATACTTCATAGTATATCTTAAACTTTCAAATGTTTTGGTCATTTACTTCTATAAATCATCGTCTCGGTATTTGTTAATATATATATAATATATACATTTTCATTTTGAAATAGTGTTACTGTAGCAAAGTTACTGTAGCAAAGTCATTTTTTTACTGTAGCAATTCACCGTAGCAAAGTCAATTTCACTGTAGCAAATAGTGATTTTTGAAAACACTGTAGCATTTTGGGTACTGTAGCAATTTGAAAATACTGTAGCAAATTAGTATTTTACTTGTTCATCTTAAACGTTTTAGTTAACTTATCTAAATATCAATCGAATCAATAATCGAATGTTACTATCGTTTACTAAATAACTTGAAATCATATATATTCAAATAGATATATAAACCAATAAGTTTAATGTATGGTATCATGCAATTAAAACTTTGTTACGTTTTCAAGTTATAGTATATATATGTATCTGTTTACATATAATGGTTCGCGAATCGTTGAGAACAACCGAAGGGTAATTGAATAGTTCAAAATTTTGAGATTCAACTTCATAGGCTTTGCTTATCGTGTCGAAGTCATTAATCATTTAAGATTAAGTTTAAATTTAGTCGAAATTTCCGGGTCATCACAATCAGTAATGAGTTGTGTCATTGATCTCAACCAAAAACATTCCCGAGTAGTTTCATGTAATGCAATCACTTCGGCATGATTTGATGATGTTGCAACAAGTATTTGTTTTTGAGAACGCCATGATATTGCGGTACCTCCATTTAGGAATACATATTCAGTTTGAGATTTAGCATTATGTGGATCAGATAAATAACCTGCATCTATATTGAAATGCCCCGTCCTAATCCATCCGGACAAAGTCCACATCGATTACAAACGATTCACAATAGTTGATTACATCGCGAGGTTCTTGACCTCTATATGATACATTTTACAAACATTGCATTCGTTTTGAAAAGACAAACTTCCTTACATCGAAAATTGATGATATGCATACCATTTCATAATATATCTAATTATAATTATCTTAATAATAATCTTGATGAACTCGACGACTCGAATGCAACGTCTTTTGAAATATGTCATGAATGACTCCAAGTAATATCTTTAAAGTGAGCAAATGCACATCGGAAGATTTCTTTCATACCTGAGAATAAACATGCTTTAAAGTGTCAACCAAAAGGTTGGTGAGTTCATTAGTTTAACATAAATAATCATTTCATGATTTTAATAGACCACAAGATTTCATATTTCCGTTTCTCATAAACATACGTCCCATACATAGAGACAAAAATATCATTCATATGGATTGAACACCTGGTAATCGACATTCACAATATGCATATAAGAATAACCCATCATTCCGGGATCCTCCTTCGGACATGATATAAATTTCGAAGTACTAAAGCATCCGGTACTTTGGATGGGGCTTGTTGGGCCCGATAGATCTATCTTTAGGATTCACATCAATTAGGGTGTATGTTCCCTAATTCTTAGATTACCAGACTATATAGGGGCATATTCGATTCGATCATTCAACCATACAATGTAGTTTTGATTACTTGTGTCTATTTCGTAAAACAGTTATAAAAACAGCGCATGTATTCTCACTCCCAAAAATATATATAAAAAGGGAATAATGAAAACTCACCTAATGTATTTTGTAGTAAAAATACATATGACGACATTGAACAAGTATAGGATTGGCCTCGGATTCACGAACCTATATCATTTATATATATTAACACATATATTTGTCATCGAACAAATTTATTATATCTTAAATTATATGTTATATATTTAATTTGTATGTATGTTTAAAATGACTAATGTTTATATAATTATATTAATATTTATATATGTTTAACATTATATTAAAAATACATCATTTGTTATATATGAATATTTATAAAAAAAATATGTTATAATATGTAATGTTTATTATAAGTATAATTTTATATACATAATATTTATTTGTTGTAAAAATAATAATAATGATAATACTAGTAATAAAAATAATGATAATAATAATAATGATAATAATTTGTAAAAATAATAATACTTATGTTCATAATAATAATAATAATAATAATAATAATAATAATAATAATAATAATAATAATAATAATAATAATAAATAATAAAATAATAATATTTATAACACTTAATGATATTACATAATAATAACTAAACTGATAATAATAATAATAATAATACTCATATTATTAATACTAACGTAATAATACCAATAATTAATAATGACAATAATAAGAATAATAATAACTACCTTTGAAGCTTTTCACAAAAAAAATGCCTCGGACAAGGCTCGAACTCGCGACCTCTCGTAAACGCAAACACCTCTAAACCACTGAACTAGTTAGTTATGTCTTGTAGAATTCGCAAGCTTAGATAATTAAACCATAACAAACTGTTACTGCCCAAATTGGAAGTCCAATAACCAAATATCTCGGCCCAGCATCGATTAGCCCAACTTTGTAATCAAAAGAATTTAATTTCAGAAGCCCGTTAAAAAAAATGCGTTCGGTCAAACAAAAAAAAATATATAATAATTATAATAAAAGGATCAAGCAGCCACCAATAATCGATCTAGGTCAAGTATTTCCTCATTCGATCGATCAGAATTAGAGTTTGCGAATTTGGGGAAAACAGCAGTCTTTATCAAATTGGGGTTCGGTTTTGGTGTATTCGAGCCAGGAAGAACTCCAACACATTAGCGTGTGATTACCGAAACTGCATCAAATCATCATCAATGGATCCTTGTTATCGGTTCAATCAATTAATCAAGTATGTACTCTATTCACTATTATCCTCTTCCTTTCTTTAATCCCTCCATAATTTCCTGTATAATTACTTGATTGAACAATAGTAGTAATTTTTGTTGTTCTTGTGTTTTGATGATGGTAGTGTCAGTAGCAAGGATGAGGTAATAAGGGTGATGGTTTTCGGTTTGTAGAACAGAAAAATTTATAGCAGTAGCAGTTTAGTCGAATAGTAGAAAAAAAATACAGAAAGTGATTTTCGATGGTGGTATAGATGATGGTTTCGATGGGTCAATATCTTATTAACAAACTGAAATAGTAGTAACCAATGATCAAACTAAAATGGTGTTTAGTGGGTCTCGTTGGGTTGCAAAGCAAGAACAGGAACATAAATCATTACAGCGGGTTTGTAGCAGTGACACGATGAGATGAAGAAGAAAAATATGTACAACAACAGTGCACAAAATGATAGCATCAACAATGGAGAAGGTAGCGGTTTATGTGATCATAGTGGTGGTGAAATGGAGTTTGTTTTGGGATTATCGAGCAAAGAAACATATAGACCGAAGCAGGTTCTAGTCTGATGGTTGAGGTGATGATTGATTAACGAAGGTGGAAGGTGGTTATGAATGTTGGTTTTAAACCGAATATGAAGCTGTGATATTGGGTTAATGGTAGTTAAACGGAATGGCAGTTTGAGGGTGATGAGTTAATCCTCCCAATCGTAAACAATAAAGAACAGCACTTTTAATTTGATGATGATGAATTAGTGTGGTGGTGTTTGAATGAATAATGGCCCAAGTGGTAAGGCGGTCTTGAACGAATATTGCCCAGTATGAGCACTAGTTCGTTGGCTTTCTATAGCTTTTGTGATGTTTAATGAAAAACAGAGATATTTAATATGTAATTCCAAGTGTGCATTGTTTACATATTCCATTTATATTATATATATGTTTGAGTATATTGTGGGTCTTGTTAAGACTTTTGTGTCACTGAATTGAGAAAGAAAATAATTAGAATATGGTACATAATCGTGGCTTAGACACACATGCAATGTTTGTGTGTATGCAAATATAATAAAGTGATTTGTGTGTTTGACAGGGAAAGGAAAGGTATTCTAGACTCTCACATGGGCTTGGAATTATCTGCAAGGAAAGAAAGAAATAGAAAAAAAAAATAGATGGTTGGTTTGCTATGAGATGCTTTACATTCGCACTAATATACAGATATGGATTCTTACTTTACAAAAGTGATATGTAGTATTAGATTAGATAGATAGTGATTTACAACAGAAAGGTGATATGTGTGATTTGGAAATTTTGTTTGTATATATGTAAGGGAAAGAGATGTGGGGGTGTGCTATTAGTCAATCATCTACATACTCAGATTAAAATTATGAGGAAGGAAACGAAAACAGTATACCTCCATTCAATCAATATATCCACTTTCATAAATCTATAACAAATATCCTATTAAACTAAACAAAAATAAGTTGAAGATTTAAATAATAAAATAATATAACTTTAAAAATATCAAAGATTCAGAAAACGTGATACTAAAATATAGCAGCCATGTAATTGTAATCTTATAGAAGTATGATATCGTATTTTGTTGTTAATTAAAGATGGATAAAAGCACACAGAAAAATCCCATATTTTAAGTTAAATATCATTATTTATTTTACTTAATTAATTTTTAATAACAACAACCTTTATCATTTCAACTTATACTTCCAATTATTATTTATATATATACACACATATCTATATACAAATAGTTGTTCGTGAATCGTCGGGAATACTCAAAGGTCAAATGGTTTCATTAAAACAGTTTAAAATTTTTGAGATTCAAGATTACAGACTTTGCTTATCGTGTTGAAATCATATAAAGATTAAGTTTAAATTTAGTCAGAAATTCCCGGCTCATCACATATATAACCAACCAAATCTTGTTTTGAATCGTTAGAGTAAAATAATCATAAATTAGAAGTTCCTCAAAGGTATCGAAATATGTGTTTGATCCCATTTCAATGTATTTTGGTAGGAGCTGAGCTGAACCTTGCCAACAAATTAACTGCAAAAGAAATGTCAGGTCTTGTACAATTTGTAAGATACATAAGAGCTCCAATTGCACTAAGATATGGAACTTCTGATCCGTTAAGATCTTCATGATCTTCACGGAGATGAAATGTATCAGTGTCAACATTAAGTGATCTAACAACTATAGGAGTACTTTTTTGCATTGTCCATACTGAAAACGTTTTAAAATATTTTCTATAATTTGTTTGATGTACAAATAAACCATTAGGCATATGCTCAATATGCAAACCAAGGCAATACTTAGTTTTTTCGAGATCTTTCATTTCAAATTCATTTTTTTTAGAAGTTGAATGGCTTCATGGATCTCTTTATTTGTACCTATGATGTTAAGATTATAGACATAAACAACTTACAATCACATATCCGGACATTGTTTTCTTAATAAGAACACATGTGCAAATAAGATTATTTGTATACCCTTTTCTTATCAAGTAATCACTTAATCGTTTATACCACATGCGACCCGATTGTTTCAACCCATATAAAGACCTTTGTAACTTGGTTGAGTACATTTCTTTGGGTTTTGTATTGGTTGCTTCTGATACCTTAAATCCTTCAGGCATCTTCATATATATATCACTATCAAGTGATCCATATAGATAAGCAATCACAACATCCATGAGATGCATTTCTAAATCTTTAGAAACTGCCAGGCTGATTAAGTAATTTCATCCATAATTGGAGAATAAGTTTTCTCATAATCAATTTCTGGTCTTTGAGAGAAGTCTTGAGTTACAAGTCTAGCTTTACCTTGTAACTTTATTTTTTCTCATTTCCTTTTCGAATTAAAATTTATTTGTATCCCATACGTTTCACATCTTTAAAAGTGATAACTATTGATCCGAAAACTTTTCTTTTATTGAGCGATTCAAATTTAGCTCGCATTGTTTCTTTCCATTGATCCCAATCATGTCTATTTTGATATTCCATGACAAATTTTGGTTTTGGATCATCATCATCATTCATGATGTCATATGCAACATTATACGAAAATATCTCATCAAGATTTTTCATTTCATTTTGGTTCCATAATAATTTTTTTTTTTGAATGTGCATAATGGATTGAAAATTCCGTATTGACATCATCAATCTCCTCTGCAGAAGGAGTATTGATTTGTGATTCTTCTTGAACACTTTTTTTTACCTCATTATCAGCTGATTTTCCTTTTCGAGGATTTTTATCTTTGGAACCAATTGGTCTCCCACGTTTCAGACGTGGCAAAGACTCATGAGTGACATTATTGCCAGCTTTTAGAATTTTAATTCTAGCTAAAGCATTTACTGCTAGTATATATGATTTAGTCACTCCTTTTTGTATGTGTAAATACGTCAGGTAATTTATTTGCAAGTTCTTGCATATGTATTATTTTTGAACTTTCTTTTCGCATTCTTTTGTGCGATGATCAAGATACATTAATTTATGTTCACATCATGAAACATATTTTTCTTTATTTTTTTCATTTCTCCCCCTAATATAGGGAACAATTTTTTATTATAATGACAATCAGCAAAATGTGCTGTAAAAACATCACCCGTCATGGGTTCAATATATCTTATAATTGAATATGTTTCATATCCAACATATATTCCCATCCTCCTTTGAGGACCCATTTTAGTGCGTTATACACTGCACAATCAAATGTCTTAAAGGTGTGAAATATTTGGATCTTGGCCAAGATCAAGTTGTAGAGGAGAATATTTATTAGTCGCACTTTGTTTAATGTGAAATAAAGTCGCAACATATAAATTTTCATGTCCTCATATAAATTCTTAGAGTTATGTACTCATTTTTAATGGTCTAGCTATTAGTTGCATGCTTTTAATTATTGATTCAGCTATACCAATTTTTTTATCCACATGAGCAACTGGATGTTCAATAACTATCCCTTTAGACATATAATAATCATAAAATGCTTGAGATGTTGACTCACCAACATTATCAAGTCTCACCCTTTTAATGGTGTAATCGAGAAATGTGCTCTTAATTTAATAATTCGAACAAGAAACTTTCCTAATGCCACATTTCGATTTGATAATAAACAAATATGAGACCATCTGTTAGATGTGTCTATTAGAACCATGAAATATCGAAATGGTCTACATGATGGATGTATTGATCCATATATATCACCTTGAATTCTTTCAAGAAACATTTGTGATTCCTTTTCACAATATACTTTTCATTAATCACCATATGTGCTTTTCATTAATCACCATATGTACTTTTTCATTAATCACCATATGTACTTTTTCATTAATCACCATATGTGCTTTTTCATTAATCACCATATATGCGCTTTTCATCATATATCCTTTTCACCATATGCGCTTTTTCATTAATCACCATATGCGCTTTTCATCATATATTCTTTTCACCATATGCGCTTTTAATCATATGCGCTGTGCTTTTCATCATATGCGCTGCGCTTATAATCATATGCGCTGCGCTTATAATCATATGCGCTGCGCTTTTCATCATATGCGCTTTTCATTAATCACCATATGTGCTTTTCATTAATCACCATATGTGCTTTTTCATTAATCACCAATTAAGTAGTTCACCAAATGATTGACTTTTAAGTAAATGATTGAATAAAATACCCCATTGTACACTAAATAACACTGTACTAAAATATACATGACTGTGGACTTGAATATATATATATATATATATATATATATATATATATATATATATATATATATATATATATATATATATATATATATATATATATATATATATATATATATATATATATATATATATATATATATATACTTTCTTTAGTTATGAGCTTCAAGAATCAAGAGGGCTTTAATTTTGAATTTGCAAAGAATTTAAGAGCTAGCTTCACCAATGAGTTCTCCTAATCTTCTTTGTACCATATAAAATAGATAATCATACGACTGAATAACCATATTATTATATGAAACCTAATGTTAAGTTTCTTCATAGTCTTCAAATGCAAATCATTTCTAAGATACAATTTTCGACTCCCTGACTTGGTTCGTTAGTATAAACCAAATTTAACAATTATTTGATCAAGTATCCATCTTTAATCATATAACAGTACTTGGTTATTAAAGCTACTTTTATAAGCCACCCAAATGTATATTCGTATACTTTAGCTATATCAAACTAGACCAAGTAACAAATGAAAGATGATTATGAATAAAAGAAAATAAACATAATTTGTTCAGGGCCCAATAATTTTAAGGGCCCAATATCTATTTATATTTAGACGGCCCAATATATTTATATTTTAGACGGAAGTTACCAAGCTCAAAACTTTTATGTTAGTAGAGGGAAACAAATTCTTATCATAAGGACTTCTTTATTTATAGAATATCTTCTTTCTCTTTATCATCGATGTGGGATTTAAAAAAAATAGCTTATCATTACTCAATAAATAATAATACAAATCCTTATTATCTTATTGAACTCGCAAACTCATTTCATAACTTGTGATCATTTTCACTATTTTTATGGTTACATATAATATATTTTTGTTTAGTTTAGAAGAATCTATTACATACGGAGTAACTTTAGTAAACTATCTGTAAACTGTAATTTTATAGTTCTAGAAAACTTACAAGATATACTTTATGAGTTAAGTTAAAATTTAATAATTATAGAGACATAAAATCAGCTATAATGCTATTGAAAATTCGTAGTTAGTCTAACTCGATATGACACGTTACATATAACTAACATAACTAAAATCCTACTTTAAAATGCTTTTCTTCACTTAGAAAACGCATAACTATTTTTCGAGTGATCCTTTTTTTTATATATATATTATGATTCAAAGTTTATCATCTTAGTCTAAAGCTATGGGGCATATCTCTATATTTTCGCTTAGGGCATCAAAATTTGTAGGACTGGCCCTGAGAGTAAGTACTTACAAATCTTCGGTGGACGGATCGACATCACTTCCCACCATATAAAAATTAAGAAGCTACCTAGCAGAATTAGTAGAGCTTCAAAGAATATAAGTTTTAAGTTTTTAACACAACATCAAGTTTCTAAAGAAGAAACTAAAACAAGGTGGGAAAAAGGGGTGTTTGTGAAGTAAATGGAAGGTTAAGTGAACAAAACAATAACACGGATCTCAAGAGAATAGGGACAAATAAATGATACACAAAACCACACAATGCAGTATATGTTTATGTTTATATGTACTCCGTATGTGTTAATAATAATTTTAATAAAAGAATTTAATTAGTATAAATACGATTATTATAAATACATTTAGTATAAATATGTTTAGTATAAATACGAAGATTAAGAGAATAAACATATTATGCATAAATATTAAATTTTAAGAATAAACATTAGTATGCATGAAATAAATAATGATTAATTGCATAAGTAATCATAAATGTTAGATAACATAAATATAAATGTCAGTGAAGTTAATAAGAGTTAGATTACAGAAATATAATTCAGGCGGTATAACCGACCATATATAACATAAATATAAATGTTAGTGAAGTTAATAATAGTTAGATTACAGAAATATAATTCAGGCGGTATAACCGACCATATATAATATAAATATAAATGTTAGTGAACTTAATAAAAGTTAGATTACAGAAATATAATTCAGGCGGTGTAACCGACCATATATAACTTAAATAACATAAATATAAATGTTAGTTATGATAATAATAATATATACCTTACTAATAAATAATAGAAGATATCGTTAAAGATTTTTTTTATTATTATTATTATTTTGATTAGTGACTTGTGCTTGCTTAGATAAACCTTGATTATACGGAACATTTCGTGCTGATAACGTGTTATAATTCAGTAGGCTTATAACTACCTTTAGTGGTTTGATTCTTTATTAAGAATACTAATAATGAAGTGTAAGAACAAATATGATAATGGAGAGAAAGAAAGAAACACTTTGTAAGTATGAGAAATGGTACATCTTTAAATGACTACCATACATGCCTATTTATACTACATTAAGAGTGTTACATATTTGATTTTTATGAATTGTATATAAAATTGTTAGTCACCTTCAATAATTGATTGTTAGCCACCTTCAATAATTGATGCATTATTATAACAGTAACAAAATTCATACAAAATAAATAAATAAAAGGAAATAAAGAAAGAGTAAAGGTGAAGGGATTAACTACGTTATCAGTTAAAAGGGGTAGGTTTTGTAATCACATGCAACGCCCCACTACACAGATCGGGTCCCGCGTTGCTTGCGTCTCACCGACACCCCACATTTCACGTCAATTATTAAGTGAACACTTTCACCTCCTAAATGTATAATTCATTCTTATTTTGTTTAAACATAAACCAAACAGATGTAAAGTTTTATTTTACACCAATATTAATCAGGCGTCAAATCAGAAAAGAAATACCCAAAATATAATGTGGCATGTGAGTTGGCAAGAAATTTGACGTCCTGATGCCGTTAACCCCGGGCGCTTCAGTCACAAAATTGACGAACAAAAAGTACGCGTCAGGGATGTATGGAAATCAGATTTCAGCATTAATAATTTATATATTATTAATTAATATATTTTATATCCAACTACCAATAATATTTTACCACATCACTCATCACAAATTTAACACTACCCATTAAAAAAACTCCACTTTTTAACTTTACCACATCATCAAAAAGTACATCGATCAACCTCTGACGTCACAGTCAGGGTTAATAGTGGTCTTAGATGCAACTGATTATAATAACTATATGTCTTTAGATTAAGGTGGTTTTTAGATTTTCGTCTATTACTGATCTATGGTTTGTTGTTCAATCACTCTCTTTTTGTAAACTTCTTTTGTGTAATATATTGTAGTCTTTTGTAGTCTTAAGTGCTTGTTTAGTTTTCACTTGATCTGATCCTATACACCTCTTAATTCAGTAGGTAAATTTGCAATCTTTTTATTAGTTAATCTGTCACTTAATATGAAAATCGATCTCATAATAAATAAACAATCTTTTAGACTTATCGTTTGTTAGATAAAACTTCAGTAAAATTCGACTTGGGCTGATTTAAGTTAATATCTATCAAGTTTTTATAGAAAACTCTAGTTATATTCGACTTCCGGATGAAATATGCATCTCGAAAAAATTGTAATATTTTTATCATCATTTTTTATAAATGTTGTTAACACACATTTATTACGTATTTATCAAAAACTAAAAATACTAATTTATCACTTGATCTTTAGCAAATATTCGATAATGAAATGTACTTCTACAAACATACACCTACATATTGAATGTACGTTTCAAGATAGATATTAAAATAATTAGTGAATATAATATAATAATAATAATCAAAAAAGTATAAATGCAAAACAAATGTTATATAATAAAGTTAGATTTTTTAAAATGTATCTAAATCTAAATAAACATACTAAATACTATTATTACTCGCTATTCTCATCATACTTACATATAGTTGGTCAAATGGACGATTTCTTTTGTTCGAGGATTATGAATCAAGTCACTTTACTTTTAGTTAAAAATTGTATGTCTGTATCTTACATTTCATACCTTGTATACGCAAAATAAATACAGTACATAACATACAATTAAATATTAACTTATATAAGTAAGATTAAAATAAGATGGTACACACGTTTAGTATACTAGTAATATATGACAACCAAGGACAAACCATTTGATGGTCAATCTTTACACGCACATGTGTTAGGAAACAGCAAGTTTGTGAAACAACTTTTGATAAACAAGATCATGTTCTTTCGATAAATTCCAACTATTACTCAAGTCCCAATTTCCCATCTCTCTTGGATCCAAACAAAAGAAGCAAAAAAAGTACAATTATTATCATCTTTCTAATCAAGAGACATGACATCAAATGTAAAGAGCCTTAAATAATACTCCGTAATGCAATATTTACTTAAAAGAATATATAACTCAAAGGGTTGTAAGTAATTGATGGTAATCTTTTTCTGCCTTTATTCATCCTCTCAAACTGAGTACTTATACATTAAATTTAACTTGAATATCAACACTCATCAAACCTATCCATCCATAACTATCCTAAAAAGAAAGCAAAACGAACTAATATGAAATCAAAACATATACATGTATCCATTACTATTCAAACAAAGTAATACTTATTTTTTACTTATTTTTTTGAATATCACTTTGGAGCTTAATCAGGTATAAATGTTTGTTCTTGTCTAGGCATGTCAACACACCCTTCGGTTTGATAACTCGAAAACCTTTACATTTTAGATCATGAGTTTGCCCAAACAGCTTTACTAACATCGAGATGGCTCAAACGAAAAGCTCCAATTAGATGTTCAGGAAGCTCTTCTTGTGTGTTTCCCTGCATGAGTTATATTATTCCTTACTTAAAAAACTAACATAAAAACACACGAGTGTAGGCTATATATAGAGAAAACAAAAATAATGCCGGTTTTATATTACCTGTATAACAAAAGCCATATCAACAATCAAACTACTGAAGCAACTGAAAGCCTTGCCAGCCAACACTTTAGCAGATGTTGATGAACCAACATCAACGTCCATCTATTTATACAAATGAAATGGTGTCAAATATTCATTAACCACTATAATAATTAAGTCGAAAGACTTTGAATGAGTTGTTTTATTGATAAGTTACCTCTAAGTAATTCTTCCCAAAAATGTAGTTGATTTTAAGCATATTACCAATCAGAGTGGGTTTACGAATAGTTTGCTTGAGAACCCATGGTCCCTGTGAAATAAGTTAATTACAGTAGTACATGTTTAGTAGTTAAACCGTATATTCTATAAACTTTTACTAATACCTTTTAAGGTATCTAACCTTGGTTACATGAGGGATGACTTTAATTCTCGAATTCCTAAATGAATCATCTCCATTTACAAATCGCTCTAGCAAAGGTATATCTTTGATAGAGGTACGTATCGTATGGTATGATGCAAGATTATACATTGTAGTACCTGGAACCTGATTATACATTGTTATATAAAAACAAATCTTAATTCTTAATTTATATGAAAACAAACATAGTCACCTGAAAATTGACAACAATGAAGAATTCTGAGCGACCTTCAGCAGCGTATTTCTACAGAATAAACCTTGTAAACTTCATTTCAAATCATAATGAGAATCGTTTAATTCGTACATTGAAGACTAACCTGGACGATGTTCCCAGGTCGACTAGCAAGATGATCTTCCCGCTTATCAGATTTTATCCAATCAACTGCAACTGTATGCAGCAATGTATTTTCTGCTGTAATCTAGAAATTAAACATCATTGTATAAGATGAACAAATAATATTGTACGTTGCGTGAAAATTTTAAAATATGATAATATTAAAAATTCAACCTTTTTACGATCTTCAAAAAAGGTTTCCCCGCGAATTTGAAATATAGAAGGTTCTGGAGATGACCAACTGTTAGGCAAATTGCCCGTTTGATCTTCTGGAAGAGTGACTGTGCAAGCATACGAAACATTTACATCCCACACAAACTTCTTTACATTCGCACAACCATTTTTTTGCATTGCAGTGTATAGCAATTAACTATCTAATGTACATTTTTACATACAAACTCACCTTTCTTTTCCACTACAACAACAGCCTGATTATCATTTAATTCATCATCAAACAAAGGTTCTGAACAATCAAAGAATTCATCTGATTCATCTTCCATTTTCATTAAGTAATCATCTGAAGGTGTTTGCCTCTTATACTGATCTTTTTCTTTCTTATGTAGAAAACTATATTTCTTCAAATCGTGTGATGTGAATTCAGGCAATAAGTAATCGGCTAAGTTTGTCTTAAAAAGTTCTCTCAAAGCTACAAATATAAGCACTGCCAATATTTAGTTTACAGAACAGAAAACAAGAATGTAAATATGTTACTCATATGAAGAACCAACCAGCAAGTCTCTCAAGCATCTTAATTGTGAGGCGTCCAGCAAAAGATTTCTGTAAATACGACCTCCAATGTTTCCAATCGATAGCAAGCATGTGTCTTACAACTGATTGTTTATATCGATTCCCAGGAGATATTACATACCCTCCACCTGTAAAAGTACAACGTTATATCATTGTCATAGACTTTGTTTCTGTAATTGTAAATTTTATCATAACATACTTATAAGGGAAGCACGGATAAATCCTTTCTGAGGGGGACATTTATCGTGAAGTACAGAATGATAAAGTATAACTGCAACAAACAAAATATAATTGATCTTCACTTTTATGCTTAAAGAACCAGAGCATATATATTAACAACTAAGATATGTAAAAAATTTGGTAAAATATTTTTTTACTGTATGTCCCGTTGTCGTCCTTCATCCAATATCGATGCAATAATAAATCTCGTCGCTTCATACCCCTGTAAGATCATAGGCATATAGTAATGTACATGCTATAAAGGGACTCATATTTAAAGACGCGAAGAAATTAATTAACTATTAACTATTAATTATTACAAGAAATTCATACCAAGGCAGCCAACTGTCGTATAACTGCTTATGAATAATATCAGTGTGAGCATCTATTGTTTCAATCACACTACCCTGTTTAAAACAAAAGTCCCATCTGCAAGATAACATCATGTTACATCATCATTTATCATTTTACAGATAAAAATAACAACTTTGGTACTTACTGTGTTCTTGAAGAACCAAGAGACATAAGTGTTTGGAAAACAACGTTCGGTGTGTCTTCTATCACACCAATGGCAGCTAATGCCGGATGACGACTTTTTCTCTTACTTTCTTGATCTTTTGCATGTTTAAAAAACCTGAGACCTGAATCAAGAAACATACTTTTAAGTATCAACTTTGGCCACATCAAGGAAGCATTTAGTTAAATTGATCATTGATGTTTACCATTGTGACAACCAAATATTGTCCAGTAAGACGGTTCGTAATTCTCAGCAGTTTTAGGATTCATGATTGAGGCTAAAGAGAGGATGTCATTAACATCATTCTTATCACACACTTTAGCTTAATAATTACGCCTGCATTTTAAAACAGACTTTATAGTACCATTTCTCAGTTGAGTTGTATTTTGTAATTTATTATTTATGTTGTCAATAGAAATTTCAGTGCATAACAAATAGTAAAAGAAGTTAGCATGAGGATTACATGAATGCACCTAACAATAGGTTGTTGGTACCTAAGACAATTCTGATTCACCTGCATTTCACTAAAGCACATGTATCATCATAAAAAGAAGTTGGTTGCACGTTTTAAATGTTAAATAGTATGTACCTTTTGTGATAATTCTTGGAATAATTTGATCCATTTTGCAGCTTTTTCGGGATTGCTAGCCCCTAACTACGTAATTTTGGACGTAAAACTAGAAGTGGCAAAATGGGCGGGTTGGGCTGGTTTGGGTAACTGGTCAAAATCGTTCGGGCTAAGACTATCTGACTATGTGCTAAAATGCTACTTTTTTCATCAATGAAATGTCAACAATAGAGATAGGGTCCTGCAAGACCCACCTGTTAAGATTAATATGTATTAAGGTTTTATACCATTAAATTCTCCATTTGAGTACGGGAACTGTGCTTTCATTTTTCACCACACATAAGCTAATTGGGGTCCACTACCAAAAAATTAAGACCTAAAACATTACGTGCTGCAACTTCTTCAATATTCAAGGTGTTAAAAATCTTTCAACCGTCTCAAATGCTATTTTTTTATTTTACCAAACACCATTTTAGGCCGATTTCAGGTACTAGTTAAATTTAGGAAAACTTTTTGTAGAAAGTTACTAACAGAAAATTTCACTGTATAACAATTTTAAACGTACGTGAAACCGTGGAGCAGCACAATTACGTGTTTTGGATACTAATTGTAACAATTTTCACAATATTAATGCATGTTTATGATAGTGATTGTAGAGCGTGATATAAATAATACTCCGTAGATAATAATCAAACTTCACGTAGCATATGAAATTTAACATATCAAATTCAATACAATTTGTTACTCTCAATTTTTATAAGATGATAGATTCAACCACATGAATACATACATCTATATTCTATATCTATATCTATATTAATTACAAAATTGGAGAATGTACCTCAGAAGATGTAAAACCTTGTGGTGCAAATGGGAGACGGATTTGAAGCTGTTGAAACGACGAGTTTGAAGAACGTAATAAAGTTTTCTCCATCATCAATCAGCTGTATCGATACTTGTTCCATTTCGATACGCTGTAGTTTCACAAATTTTACGTATCAATCAAACTATCAAAGTGTAGCTACATTTGATATTGAGATTTAGAGGTATGGTGTATGGGTTTATTATAATTTGTGACCGCTAAACAAGTGTCTAGTTGGCCCATTCTTACTCTACAGTAATGTGTCAAAACCTTTTGTTTTCAATTAAATCGGTTTTTATTTTGGATTATTATTATTTTTCTTCTTTTTTAGGGTACATTTTAACTAGAGTTTTTTTTATTAGCGAAGAAACATTTCTATGAACGAGTATATTGATTCTCTTATAGAGGGTAAACAAGTCACCTGAGCGCGAGACCTAGTACTGAGTGAATTGCGCACAAGACGCACCCTCGGGTTACACTCCCTTCTTGAAAGAAATGGTTTTACATTTTAACTAGTTGAATTGACTAGTTTTGAGAACGCTAATTATTAACCATCTTTATTTAGGGGATGTTAAGAAAAAGTTCAAATTTAAAGGATGTTTATAACGTCACTTGACTTGTAGCTTACTTTTTTCCTCCAAGAAACCGGAAATTTAAATAGAACTATCTCAAAAGATATAAATCGAGTATGTTTGATACAATTAAATCTGTTTAAAAAGATTCTACTATGTAATTGAGTTGCCATAGATTGTCAAGAATTGAAACATACTTCCATAAAATGGAATGAAACTCTGTGTTGTTTGTTTTTTTAAGATGTTTTTATCTGAAGATTGTGAACCATGTCTGTAGAGAAAATATGACCTAAAAGTTTGTATGATGAATAACAAAAGACTATTTGTTTTTATGTCTATAGCACTTAGAGTCATATTTCTAAGTCTGCGAGTTTGCAGATAGAATAAGACATTACTTTATCCTATGTCTTTAGAAATACAAACAAGCTGTAGTAAAAATATCTGCGAACGCGCAGACATATAACATAATAGAATCTGCAGGCTGAAAAACGAAAAACACCTTAATCTAATACATTAGATTGATAGGTCAACAGATTTGTTACAAAAATTCTTGATTCTCAGACACCCTAATTGATTTAGGATCGATGATGTTTTGAAATTAGTTTTCGGGAGGAATTAGGAATGATGAAAATGTGAGCAGGGATCATTTGAAATTATTTAAAAGAATCAAAACTTCATTATACTCAATTGAATTACACTTTAGATTTACATGGATGATAAAAAAGGAGAAAGTAAACACATTTAAATCCCTAGCAATCACTTTAGCTTAAACAAGGGAGTCTTTGGTTGCTTTCTTCACATCAAAATGATTTTCTTTATCTTGATGTCCCAAAAGAGGCGTATTACTATCTTTATCTTTAATCTGTAAACGCACACAAAACAAGACGAACCAAATTAATTGAACTTGATAGTATATGCGTCCAATATTTAGACTTCATGCGCGTTTATAATCAGTTGAAGTTACAGAATAGTAAAGAGAAGGGTACCTGTGAAGCAGGAGAAAGGTCTGTTTGTTTCTTTTTGTTTTCGTAGGTACAAAAGTATGAATACAACCCCATTCCAACAATGGCAACAAGTATTCCGATAATGTTCCTCTCTGTGAAAGGATCATGTAGTAATGTATACCCGAATCCAAGAACAAGACATGTCTTTAGATGTCCTAGTACCTGGTATGTAACTGGTGATGTTTTCCCAATCACCAAAAATGTACTAAAATTTACAGAAACCGCGATTACACATGATAGTATAATGAATCCCTGCAAGTAACGTTATCATCATATCTCATGATAAGTAGAAAAACAATCATGTGAATCAGGATAAAATCACGTTAACTACATAAGGTACCACAGAACTTCAAATTTACCTAGACATGACTAAATGGGCGGGTTGGGTGATATGTCAACATAGGTTATCTCTGGTACAGGTTTGGTTTGGGTTGGGATGGATCGGGAAAACAATTTTTTGTCAAAGTCGAATTCTTTTTATATATAATTAGCAAAACAGATATGATTACAAAAAAATGCACTCCGTATTAGATGAATATTAAACTAATGGAAAAAAAAAAAAAAAAAAAAAAGGATCACGATGTTTTATGTATTTAGAGTAAATTATGAATTATTTTGATCTGTTTGACCAGTTTTTCTTTTAAGCTATTTTTTACAGTTACAAAATTGACTTGTAGAAAAAAGTTAAACACGTAACCAAACTCCACTCCTACTTAAGTGAACGGGTTGGAATTGCCACATCTAAATTAACCCAATTGAGAATAAAACAGAGAAGGATATGGAAGAATACCAGAATAAGAGGCGAGTATTTGAAAGCAAAAACATTTTGCTTAGTGAGGTACTGATCTACTAAAGGGCCCGAAACAAACAATATTGCTGCTTGATATGGGGCTGATTGATACAGCAGTTGAGTTGATGTCACATTTAATCTCTTTTGAATTGTGTTTGTCAGCTGAAATCATCAAGTAGATAAGAATAACTTTAACATCATTTTTAGTTACAATTTTCTAGCACATTAGTGAGATACATACACAATATAATACGGAGTAATAAAATAAAATAAAAGTCAACGTAAAAAAGTCAATGGAATTGGGAGGATACAATTTGACCAACACAAGTGGTGGCAATAGCTAGAAGTGATAGAACTGTGCCAACAAAATTTAGCTGAAGATCTGTCACCGATGCTATGCCAACTCCAAAAAGTAATACGAAAATAGATAACTTGATATTCTTGCTGCAATGTTTTCATCGAAAATATATAAGCTTATAACTTGGTTATCTGAAAACTATGAGTTAGTTAGAAAAAAAAAAGGTGCTTATCGTACTAAAATATATGGTCATTTACCTGAACTGTTTTTTCAAGAAAAGAGTTTCTAACAGGACGGTGAAAGGTATGATTGCAAGTTTGGTCATCTGTAAAGCAAAATATTAAAGATGATTTTTAGTAAGTAAGAAATATGATTAAGGGCGTGAACGAAATTTATTAATACTTGGGTCCAGAAAACAAACCTGATAAAAACCAATGGAGTTAAAGCCAAGGCTCAAGTTAAGGAAACCAATCGAAACACCATTTAGGACACCAAAAAGGATCACGGTTTTCATATCAATGGCCTTGTTCTCAAAGAAATGTAAACGATATGCCACGTGAAGTGTGCAGTATGTTACCACCAAATGCCAACTAGTCAATGTTGTAGCTTCATATGAATAAGTATAAACTTACTTTACTATGCTGTGATTGGTCAAAACATGATAACTCTATACAATAATCAATATATATGAAGCATTATTTACACCATCAGCATTCATAGCCATTTCTCCTAAGATTAAGAAAAAACGATAATAGTTTTCTCGTATAACCGATGTCCCCTACTTTAACATCATTAGGAACTAATTTTTTTATTGGACATCATTTTGGGATCACCCAGGGGGACTTAACCACCCACGCGTTCATCTCCTGTAGTTGCATAACCCGCCCCCAACTACTGCCCTGGAGGAAACTCGGACCAATCCGAGGGCATGGTCGATAAAACCCCTCCTCCCCGCTGCCCCCACACTAAGCGAAAGGCGACCTGGGTGGATACTTCAGGTCAGGGATAACATTGAGTGCAATGTTGCAGCCAGCGGAATCGAACTCCTGACCTTTCGCTAACAGAGGCGGGCAGGCCACTACCGGCTGAGCTACAACTCAATGTTATTATGAACTAATTAATCAACTAAATACTTCCCAATTTGCTTAATTCATCATAAGGTGTACTTAAGTTAAGCAAAGAACTAGACAATACAGGCAGGCTTTGATCAAGTTATTCTCAATTAATGATGGGATTAACCACTGGTCATTAAGTAAGAGGATTAATGATCTTTTGGGACAATTTTAATAATTTAAACTTGGATAAAATTTGTTCATAATATCTGAAACGATAACTTGAGATGCAAGTAAACCGAGAAAAGGAGATATTACCAAAAGGAAAACCAAGATTGCTCATCAAGGCTTTATTGCATATAACAATTGATACTGATGATGCAACAGATAAAAATAATGCTCCAATAACCCCCAACTGATATCCTGTCAATTCTCCCATCTTCTTTATCCCTACCATGAACAAAAAAATAATAATAATATTAATTAAGTACATAATTAAATCTATACATGATATGATATAATACACTAATTTCTTACTCCTAGCAATGAATTATTCAAAATTCAACAAGAATTGTTCTCCATAATTAGTACATATATAGTGTAATAATTAATACATTATACATACATCGTATATAGAATTATGCAAATTTAACAAGTTACTAGTATATACATAGATACATACGCACATGAACCATATACATTAATCAATACATGAATGAACATTTAGTATTTTAGTTACATAAAAATACACAGTAATCACCATTAATTACCAAATAATATCTCTAAAGTAAACAATTTGCAGTTTACCTAATTTGACGTCGGAAATTCGAGAGAATCTGAAACACCTGCAAAAAAGACAAAACAAGTTTAATACAAATTCAAAACAGTTACAGATAGTAACATTTTACAAACACCTTACTTAGGGGTTGAATTGGCGGTTATAGCAATAGCAGTAGCATGTGGTCGTGGATCATATACGTTTGCGCGGTTGAAATGGAACTGAAAATAGAAGTTGATAATTATATGTGTGCTTGTGCTTATGCTTATGCTTAATACTAATATGAACTTTGTAATTTATTTATCATTTATTTTATAATATAAAATATAAAATGTGTGTGAAAATTGAATGTATATGGAATGAAATGGAATTGAGGGGGTTTATATTTTGTGGTTTGCCATCCGTATGGATGGTTGGTACCTAGAAAGATTTTTTAAAATTATTTTATTGTTGAAGGTGCTCTTTATTTTATTTTTGCTTATACTTGACTGCAAAACTAGTACCCATATGTTTTGATTTATTTATTCACATAAGTAGTTGTTAGTTACGATTTTCACATAGCTCAAGCATTAGCACTCCGGCCCGTGGTTAACTTTATTTGAGATGATGTCAAGAGGGTTAAGTGTTGATCGTTCTAAAATCGTTTGATGGAGGGGGATTCCAATAGTTATATTAGAATATAAGCAAGAAATTGAGAGTATAATTCGTGAAAATATAAGTGTTTGGAATGAAAACCTAGAGTTTGTATGTATAAAAAACCTAACTTTTAAAATAGATCTCCTTCATAACTAACGCATGTGATCCTCACATATAAAATAAGCATATGTATATGCCAGTTATGTATTTGATCAATTAGTGATTTAATTTAATTAGAAAATTATATGGTTACTAAATGTCCGCACCGAAATGTATGTGTGACATGCACGATGTTAGGAAGAGGGGATCGCCTGGACGTTGGGAAATATAAATTTGAGAGAAAAACAACTCTATTACTCAAAAGAATAGATTTACAGAGTATTACAAAACTCTTACAAAAAAAAAAACTCTCAAACTCACACACACTCTCTAGGTTGTGATTACACTTCTCTGAGTGATTTAGGATGATTTACAACTGAGGTTTGCACCTCTATTTATAGTAAAAATTCTATGGCGGTGGAATGGTGTGAACGGAGAAGGTTGGCGGCCGTCATCGGTATCAACTTTGCTACTTCCATATGAGTTGTCAAGGTTGCCTACTTTGAATATCTAGAAGGTGGGCTTCTAGATTGTAGGCTGAAAATCTTCAATTCTCCCCCTCCATCCGAATCCACAAACATTCCAGTTATGTCTCTGCATAACTCCAACTTCTCTCGAGTCACCACCTTTGTTAACATATCCGCAGGTTTCTCCTTTGTATGGATCTTCACTAGTCTCAACAGTTGTCGATCAATTACCTCGCGTATCCAATGATAGCGAATATCAATATGTTTTGTACGTGAATGGTACATGGAGTTCTTGCTCAAATCTAGAGCACTCTGACTGTCACAATGTACCTTGTACTCCTTTTGCTTGATTCCAAATTCTTGGAGATAACGCTTTAACCACAACATTTCTTTTCCAGCTTCTGCGGCAGCAATATACTCTGCTTCAGTTGTGGATAATGCAACACACCTCTGTAGTCTTGACTGCCATGAAACAGCTCCCCCTGCAAAAGTGTAAATGAATCCTGAAGTAGATTTCCTACTATCAGGATCTCCGGCCATATCCGCATCTGTATATCCTTCCAAGATTGGATCAGCTCCCCCGTAACAAAGACATAGATTCTTTGTACCTTTAAGATATCTGAGAATCCATTTTACCGCCTCCCAATGCTCTTTCCCGGGGTTCGAGAGAAAACGACTCACCGTTCCAACTGCATGAGCAATGTAGGGCCTTGTACACACCATCGCATACATCAAACTTCCAACTGCTGAAGAATATGGTACTGACGTCATCTCCCCGATCTCTTCCTTGGATGAGGGACAAGAACTCTTGCTTAACTTGAAATGGTTAGCTAATGGAATGCTAACAGGTTTGGCATTGTTCATATTGAAACGTGAAAGCACTCGTTCAATATACTTCTCCTGAGATAGCCATAACCTTTTATTCTTCCTGTTTCGGGTTATCTGCATTCCCAAAATCTGTTGAGCCTGTCCTAAGTCTTTCATGTCAAAAGACTTAGAGAGTTCCTTCTTCAGCTGGTTGATCTTCGTTACGTCTTTCCCTACGATCAAAATATCGTCTACATAAAGTAGAAGAGCAACGAAATGTCCTTCGGAAAACTTCTGAATGTAGACACACTCATCTGCTGCAGTTTTCTTGTACCCGTGACTCACCATGCACGAGTCAAACTTCTTGTACCACTGCCTAGGTGCCTGCTTTAAACCGTACAAACTTTTCTTCAGCTTGCATATGAGGTTATCTCCTGAAACCTCAAAACCTTCTGGCTGCTCCATGTAAATTTCTTCATGTAAATCTCCATGAAGAAAAGCTGTCTTTACATCCATCTGTTCAAGCTCCAAGTTCATACTTGCGATCAATCCAAGTATGACTCTAATTGAAGTCATCTTGACTACTGGTTAAAATATCTCGTCAAAATCAATCCCTTTCTTCTGTTGGAATCCTTTGACTACAAGTCGTGCTTTGTATTTCACCACTTTTCCACTACCATCCTTTTTCAGCTTGAACACCCATTTATTTTTCAGTGCCTTCTTCCCGCGTGGAAGTTCTACAATCTCATAAGTTTGATTTTTCTGCAGAGAATTCATCTCATCCTGCATTGCTAGCAACCATTTTTCTTTATCCTTATGAGTTACTTCTTCATGAAAACTCTCCGGTTCTCCATCTTCAGTAAGTAGAAGGTACTCGGATTCTGGATATCTACTCGATGGAATCCGACCTCGTTCAGATCTACGAACTTCTGGAACATTCTGAGGAGATCCACCATCATCTTGACCTTGTGATGGTGCTGGAACGTCTGGCAGATGGGGTTGTGGCTCCCCCTGCTCAGCACCGTCATTTTCCTCATTATCTTCTACTTCTGGCATTTCTTCTTGCACTGAAAATTCATTTCTCATGAATGATTCCGTTGTTGCCTCTGGTACCTGAGCAGCAACATTTGAATTCTGAGATATTGTGGGCTTTTCAATATCTTTTATTGTCTGGCTTTCATGGAACACCACGTCCCTACTTCTGATCACCTTTTTCTCCTTTGGATCCCATAATCTGTATCCAAATTCTTCATCTCCATAGCCTATGAATATGCATGGAGTGGTCCTTGCATCCAGCTTCTGCCTGAGCTCCTTGGATACATGTGCGTACGCCAAACATCCAAATACTCTTAAATGAGAGTATGATGGATCCTTTCCAGACCAAAATTTCTCCGGAACTTCAAAATTCAGTGGTACTGATGGAGATCAGTTGATCAAATAACAAGCGGCTCTGACTGCTTCTCCCCATAATGGCTTTGGCAGCTTAGCCATACTGAGCATGCTCCGAACACGTTCCATGATTGTTCGGTTCATTCTTTCTGCTATACCATTGTGTTGAGAGGTACGTGGGACCGTCTTCTCGTGTCGGATGCCATATGATCTGCAATAGGCATCGAACTGTCTGGAAGAGTATTCACCGCCGTTGTGGGATCGAAGACACTTTAACTTCTTTCCTGTCTCACGTTCTACCATGACATGGAACTGTTTGAAGTAATCGAACACCTGGTCCTTCGTCCGTAAGAAATATACCCACACCTTTCGAGAAGTATCATCGATAAATGTCAGAAAGTATCGATTACCGCCAATTGATTCAACCTCCAAGAGACCGCAAACATCAGAGTGTACCAGACTGAGTAACTCTGATTTTTTCGTTGAAGAGGAATTAAACGAGACTCTATGCTGCTTACCAAACAGACAATGATTGCAAGGATCTAGTGCAGCATCCTTGTCTACATTGATAAGCTCCTTCTTTATTAGGGTAGACAACCCTTTCTCACTCATGTGACAGAGTCTCTGGTGCCATAAATTTTGTGAAGCCTCCTTTTCTGCAACATTAATACTGTCTGTGCAGATCTTCACATGAGTCTTGTACAGTGTGCCACAAATGTGTCCTCGAGCGACTATCATAGCGCCTCTTGAAATTTCCATGTGCCTTTACTGAAATGACTATCATAGCCCTGTTTGTCGAGAGATATCCCAGAAAGTAAATTCAGCCGAAGATCTGGCACATGGCGGACATCCTTCAGAGTGATTGTGCTCCCGGAACTTGTCTTTATCCTGACATCTCCAATTCCGACAATCTCAGCGGAACTGGAATTTCCCATCTTCACAGCTCCAAAGTCACCAGCTTTGTATGTTGTGAAGTATTCCTTGTATGGAGTCACGTGGTAGGAAGCTGCAGTATCTACCACCCATTCTGTTTCTTCTCGTGAGACGTGAAGGCATGTCTCATCATGGGTTGAACAATAAGCTACATCACCAGAGATAGTCACTAATGTTTCTCCACCCTTATTCTTCGGCTGTGAACTGCTTTGACCTTGTTCTTCTTTCAATCTATAGCAGTTCTTCTTCATATGTCCCTCTAATCCACAATGATGGCATTTATATGTTGGTTTTCTGCCATCAGCTGACCTGCCCCTGCTCTTGCTTCTGCCTCTACATTTATTTTTGCTACTCATTCGCAGTCTCCCCCGATTCTCTGTGACAAAGGTATGGGTCTGATCTGTGCCCATGTCTTTTCTCCTTGCCTCTTCACTGAATAGGGCATCCTTGACCATTGACATGGTAAGTTTGCCATTCGGGGCTGAGTTGCTGAGTGTTACTACCAGCGTTTCCCAACTATCGGGAAGGGAACTAAGCAGTAGTAGCACCTGAACTTCATCGCCAAGCGGCATCTCTACAGAAGATAACTGGTTGACCAAGCTCTGGAACTCACTGGTATGCTCGGCAACTGAAGTTCCACTTTTGAGCTTCATGTTGACTAAACGCCTCATCAGCAGGGCTTTATTCCGAGCAGTCTTGGCCTGATACATGTCCTCCAACTTTTTCCAGAGGACATATCCGTCTGTCTCTTGTGCAACATGGTGGAAGACACTATGATCAATCCATTGACGGATCTGACCAATAGTTTTTCGGTTTGATTTCTTCCACTCTTTCTCTTTGGCAGAATCAGGGTTTATACCCTTCAATTCAATAGGATCGAACAAATCCTTACAGCTGAGGAGATCTTCCATCCGAGGTTTCCACAGCGTGTAGTTTGTGGCTGTGAGCATAATCATAGCTCCGGAAGATGATGTTGACTCTTCTGTGGACATTATCACCTTACAAATAATTTTTTAACACAAACGGGGTTGAATTGTAGAAAACAGAGATCACCGTTACGTCCGGAACGGTTGAAAATGGTGGAATAGACACTTCGCGGCTTAAATTTCACTTACGGGGCAAAATTATAATTTTTATAAACTTCAGGGACCAAAAATGAAATTCTGAAAATTTCAGGGACCAAATTGTAAAATTTCAGAACTGCTACAGTACTGGTACAGGAACTTGCTACAGTGCCGCCAGCTGCTACAGTGAATTGCTACAGGACTGATACAGTGATCGTCTTCTCCGGCGAAAATTCCGGCACCGGTCGTCTTCTCCGGCGAGATTCTGGCGAGTTGACCAAACTTTGACCGCGTTTTCTGGGCTCGTTATAACTCCGTTTAAGTCGCCGTTTTTTGCGTTGGACTCGGTTCGACGAGACGAATCCAATGGTACACTCAAAATTGAATTTTGAGAAAACTTCAGAAGACCCAAAAACTCAACCAACGTCTCTAACCAAGCTCTTGATACCACTTGTTAGGAAGAGAGGATCGCCTGGACGTTGGGAGATATAAAGTTGAGAGAAAAACAACTCTATTACTCACAAGAATAGATTTACAGAGTATTACAAAACTCTTACAAAAAAAAAAACTCTCAAACTCACACACACTCTCTAGGTTGTGATTACACTTCTCTAAGTGATTTAGGATGATTTACAACTGAGGTTTGCACCTCTATTTATAGTAAAAATTCTATGGCGGTGGAATGGTGTGAACGGAGAAGGTTGGCGACCGTCATCGTTATCAACTTTGCTACTTCCATATGAGTTGTCAAGGTTGCCTACTTTGAATATCTAGAAGGTGGGCTTCTAGATTGTAGGCTGGAAATCTTCACACGAGAGAATGGTGAGCGGCATTGGTAAAATTACAAAGTTTAATACGAATACAAAATATCACCACAATAGACCCCTATCTCCCCAGTAGATAAATTGCGTCGACAAATGCGTCGCAAATATGTCGCCGCATTAGATGCACCGGTTTTAATATTTTGCAGCGACGAAGGTAGAACCCACAACCTTTTTAAAGAAAAGGAAAAAGAAAATCAAAATTCTCGTTTGTGGCGCCCTTTTGTGGCGACTCCTATAATTCAAACGAAAAGCGAAATTAAAATTAATTATGACGTAGTCATTTTTATTGTATGCGACTTTTTGTGGCAAAAGAAAAACCTATTTCTTTTTTATTTATTTGCAAATTTCAAAATTACAATTTGTGGCTATATTTGTGTCGCAACAAATAGCTTCGTGGCAAATGACAGATTTCTGGTAGTGTAAATTAGCACACAAGTATAATGACAAAAAAGTCATGTAATGCACATCATTGCGTCAAGATGAATGAGCGAAGTTTATTGGTGCCAAGCTTTTAGATGAGCAGTTATGCACATGAGTTCGATACAAGTAAATGTATCGCATTAGACACTCGGAGTTTATACATACTTAGGGCTAAAAAATGTGACAATCATGGAAAAGGAGAAAAATAATTGTTGAAACATGCACAAAAATTTGTTAAAAAGTGAAAGTAATTGCATTTATTTGTTAGGTGGAATGAAGGCATCTTGAATGATACTCCAAACAGCTTGGGTTGGGACTCGACAACCCATGCTTACCAATAATCCTAACTTAATTTTGACATTGATGTACCCCTCTTAACACACATTATCGCCAAACCCTTCTAACACAAATCATAATCATAGTATTGTACTGCTACTATCCATCTATTCTAGTAAGTTAAACAAAATTGTTAAAAAATAATAATCTAATCAAGGCCATACATCACAAGTTTGGGTCTTTTATGGTTTTTTATACGTATCTCTGCATCTTTTATGGAAGGTAATAAAGTACGAAAGCAACCAAGTTTATATCTAATTAAAGAAGTTTTATGCTAAAACATGTCTAACATACCTTTGTTATTACTATTTGTAAATGGTGATAACAAATGTAGAAACAAACTAAAATTGATCAACTTTTGAAACAGATATTGTGTTTGCTGTTGCTGCTCTTAGTAACACATCGTTTTCAGATGCAATGCCAAATTATAGATAACTATGATAATTAATAATTAATAATTAATACATTTCCCCTTAACATAAGTGGGATGATTCTCACATATCACTTTTTAATCCATCTACACTTAATATTTCGTACCCTTAATAAAACTTAAAATAATAATAAAAGTTCAACTCTCTAAATTAATTTAGAGGTATAACAGTAAATTTATGAGATAAAAGTGTACATAGATAAAAAAAAAATTGTGTGAAAATCAACTCCTTTAACATAATAACCTATCTCATATTGGTCCATAGTTACGGTACTTAAACAATTTTTGTGTTCAGTTTCTAACAAGGTTTTCTAATTATTTATTGGTCCCGTAATGTAGCATCCACTAAAGTAGCACACTTGTGGTCCCTGTGGTTTGTATCAGAAATCAATCTTGATCCTCGTAGTGTGTTTTCGTCAATGATGATCC